>NW_025745900.1:147500-200000 GCF_021184085.1 Oncorhynchus gorbuscha | reverse complement strand
CGTGTCACGCTCCTGAGTAGGCCACCAAAAGCGCTGGCGAATAGAAACAAGAGTACCTCGAACGCCGGGATGACCAGCTAACTTGGCAGAGTGAGCCCACTGAAGAACAGCCAGACGAGTAGAAACAGGAACGAAAAGAAGGTTACTAGGACAAGCGCGCGGCGACGCAGTGTGCGTGAGTGCTTGCTTAACCTGTCTTTCAATTCCCCAGACTGTCAACCCGACAACACGCCCATAAGAAAGAATCCCCTCGGGATCAGTAGAAGCCACAGAAGAACTAAAAAGACGGGATAAGGCATCAGGCTTGGTGTTCTTACTACCCGGACGGTAAGAAATCACAAACTCGAAACGAGCGAAAAACAACGCCCAACGAGCTTGACGAGCATTAAGTCGTTTGGCAGAACGGATGTACTCAAGGTTCTTATGGTCTGTCCAAAAGACAAAAGGAACGGTCGCCCCCTCCAACCACTGTCGCCATTCGCCTAGGGCTAAGCGGATGGCGAGCAGTTCGCGGTTACCCACATCATAGTTGCGTTCAGATGGCGACAGGCGATGAGAAAAATAAGCGCAAGGATGAACCTTATCGTCAGACTGGAAGCGCTGGGATAGAATGGCTCCCACGCCTACCTCTGAAGCGTCAACCTCGACAATGAATTGTCTAGTGACGTCAGGAGTAACGAGGATAGGAGCGGACGTAAAACGTTCTTTTAGAAGATCAAAAGCTCCCTGGGCGGAACCGGACCACTTAAAACACGTCTTGACAGAAGTAAGAGCTGTGAGAGGGGCAGCAACTTGACCGAAATTACGAATGAAACGCCGATAGAAATTAGCGAAACCTAGAAAGCGCTGCAACTCGACACGTGACCTTGGAACGGGCCACTCACTGACAGCTTGGACCTTAGCGGAATCCATCTGAATGCCTTCAGCGGAAATAACAGAACCGAGAAAAGTAACGGAGGAGACATGAAAAGAGCACTTCTCAGCCTTCACGTAGAGACAATTCTCTAAAAGGCGCTGGAGTACACGTCGAACGTGCTGAACATGAATCTCGAGTGACGGTGAAAAAATCAGGATCTCGTCAAGGTAGACAAAAACAAAGATGTTCAGCATGTCTCTCAGAACATCATTAACTAATGCCTGAAAAACAGCTGGCGCATTGGCGAGACCAAACGGCAGAACCCGGTACTCAAAATGCCCTAACGGAGTGTTAAACGCCGTTTTCCACTCGTCCCCCTCTCTGATGCGCACGAGATGGTAAGCGTTACGAAGGTCCAACTTAGTAAAGCACCTGGCTCCCTGCAGAATCTCGAAGGCTGATGACATAAGGGGAAGCGGATAACGATTCTTAACCGTTATGTCATTCAGCCCTCGATAATCCACGCAGGGGCGCAGAGTACCGTCCTTCTTCTTAACAAAAAAAAACCCCACCCCGGCCGGAGAGGAAGAAGGCACAACGGTACCGGCGTCAAGAGACACAGACAAATAATCCTCGAGAGCCTTACGTTCGGGAGCCGACAGAGAGTATAGTCTACCCCGAGGAGGAGTGGTCCCCGGAAGGAGATCAATACTACAATCATACGACCGGTGAGGAGGAATGGAGTTGGCTCGGGACCGACTGAAGACCGTGCGCAGATCATGATATTCCTCCGGCACTCCTGTCAAATCGCCAGGTTCCTCCTGAGAAGTGGGGACAGAAGAAACGGGAGGGATAGCAGACATTAAACACTTCACATGACAAGAAACGTTCCAGGATAGGATAGAATTACTAGACCAATTAATAGAAGGATTATGACATACTAGCCAGGGATGACCCAAAACAACAGGTGTAAAAGGTGAACGAAAAATCAAAAAAGAAATAGTTTCACTGTGGTTACCAGATACTGTGAGGGTTAAAGGTAGTGTCTCATATCTGATACTGGGAAGATGACTACCATCTAAGGCGAACATGGGCGTAGGCTTGTCTAACTGTCTGAAAGGAATGTCATGTTTCCGAGCCCATGCTTCGTCCATAAAACAACCCTCAGCCCCAGAGTCTATCAAGGCACTGCATGTAGCACCCGAACCGGTCCAGCGTAGATGGACCGACATAGTAGTACAGGATCTAGATGGAGAGACCTGAGTAGTAGCGCTCACCAGTAGCCCTCCGCTTACTGATGAGCTCTGGCTTTTACTGGACATGAATTGACAAAATGTCCAGCAAGTCCGCAATAGAGGCACAGGCGGTTGGTGATCCTCCGTTCCCTCTCCTTAGTCGAGATGCGAATACCTCCCAGCTGCATGGGCTCAGTCTCTGAGCCAGAGGAGGGAGATGGTTGCGATGCGGAGCGGGGAAACACCGTTAACGCGAGCTCTCTTCCACGAGCTTGGTGACGAAGATCTACCCGTCGTTCTATGCGGATGGCGAGAGCAATCAAAGAGTCCACACTGGTAGGAACCTCCCGGGAGAGAATCTCATCTTTAACCACTGCGTGGAGTCCCTCCAGAAAACGAGCGAGCAGCGCCGGCTCGTTCCAGTCACTAGAGGCAGCAAGAGTGCGAAACTCTATAGAGTAATCCGTTATGGATCGATCACCTTGGCATAGGGAAGCCAGGGCCCTAGAAGCCTCCCTACCAAAAACTGAACGGTCAAAAACCCGAATCATCTCCTCTTTAAAGTTCTGGTAATTGTTAGAACAATCAGCCCTTGCCTCCCTGATAGCTGTGCCCCACTCTCGAGCCCGGCCAGTAAGGAGTGATATGACGTAAGCAACCCGCGCTCTCTCTCTAGAGTATGTGTTGGGTTGGAGAGAGAACACAATATCACACTGGGTGAGAAAGGAGCGGCACTCCGTGGGCTGCCCGGAGTAACAAGGTGGGTTATTAACCCTAGGTTCCGGAGGCTCGGCAGACCAGGAAGTAACAGGTGGCACGAGACGAAGACTCTGGAACTGTCCAGAGAGGTCGGAAACCTGAGCGGCCAGGTTCTCCACGGCATGACGAGCAGCAGACAATTCCTGCTCGTGTCTGCCGAGCATGGCTCCTTGGATCTCGACGGCAGTGTTACGAGCGTCTGTAGTCGCTGGGTCCATTCTTAGGTCGGATCCTTCTGTTATGCAGGTGAATGAGGACCCAAAAGCGACTTGGCGAAAACAGAGTCTTTAATCCAGTAAAGGAAATATGCAATACTCCTAGACAAATCGGAGCGGTAAACAAAGCATAAAAAACAATTCCACTCGTAATGACGAGGACAGACTGGAGACTCGACCATAAACTGTAGGTTGCCTCGGGAAGGCACTGACCGTAGCAGACTCAGACACCTGCTCACCACGCAGCATCTGAGGGAAACACGACACGACAGGGCGAGACAAAGACACAGCACGGTGAACAATATACAAGGATCCGACAGGACAGAAACGGAAAACAAGGGGAGAAATAGGGACTCAAATCAGAGGAAAAGATAGGGAACAGGTGTGGAACGACTAATTGATTGATTAGGGGAATAGGAACAGCTGGGAGCAGGAACGGAACGATAGAGAGAAGAGAGAGAGGGAGGGAGAGAGAAAAAAAGGGAACGAACCTAAAAAGACCAGCAGGAGGAAAACGAACAGAAGGGAAAGCAAAATGACAAGACAATATAAGACAAAACATGACATAAACAGGGTCAGCCCATAGAAAAGGCCCTACTTTTAACAACCCCAACTTTGACCTGCAATTGTAGAACAAAATGATGGACTGATGAATACAAAACCAACACACCGTACCTCTATCCTGGCTCCAGTAAACCAGCCAATCACCTGAGCTGTAACAATGACTGGCTCCGGTAAACCAGCCAATCACCTGAGCTGTAACAATGACTGGCTCCAGTAAACCAGCCAATCACCTGAGCTGTAACAATGACTGGCTCCGGTAAACCAGCTAATCACCTGAGCTGTAACAATGACTGGCTCCGGTAAACCAGCCAATCACCTGAGCTGTAACAATGACTGGCTCCGGTAAACCAGCTAATCACCTGAGCTGTAACAATGACTGGCTCCAGTAAACCAGCCAATCACCTGAGCTGTAACAATGACTGGCTCCAGTAAACCAGCCAATCACCTGAGCTGTAACAATGACTGGCTCCAGTAAACCAGCCAATCACCTGAGCTGTAACAATGACTGGCTCCAGTAAACCAGCCAATCACCTGAGCTGTAACAATGACTGGCTCCAGTAAACCAGCCAATCACCTGAGCTGTAACAATGACTGGCTCCATTAAACTAGCCAATCACCTGAGCTGTAACAATGACTGGCTCCAGTAAACTAGCCAATCACCTGAGCTGTAACAATGACTGGCTCCAGTAAACTAGCCAATCACCTGAGCTGTAACAATGACTGGCTCCAGTAAACCAGCCAATCACCTGAGCTGTAACAATGACTGGCTCCAGTAAACCAGCCAATCACCTGAGCTGTAACAATGACTGGCTCCGGTAAACCAGCCAATCACCTGAGCTGTAACAATGACTGGCTCCAGTAAACCAGCCAATCACCTGAGCTGTAACAATGACTGGCTCCGGTAAACCAGCTAATCACCTGAGCTGTAACAATGACTGGCTCCGGTAAACCAGCCAATCACCTGAGCTGTAACAATGACTGGCTCCGGTAAACCAGCTAATCACCTGAGCTGTAACAATGACTGGCTCCAGTAAACCAGCCAATCACCTGAGCTGTAACAATGACTGGCTCCAGTAAACCAGCCAATCACCTGAGCTGTAACAATGACTGGCTCCAGTAAACCAGCCAATCACCTGAGCTGTAACAATGACTGGCTCCAGTAAACCAGCCAATCACCTGAGCTGTAACAATGACTGGCTCCAGTAAACTAGCCAATCACCTGAGCTGTAACAATGACTGGCTCCAGTAAACCAGCCAATCACCTGAGCTGTAACAATGACTGGCTCCAGTAAACCAGCCAATCACCTGAGCTGTAACAATGACTGGCTCCAGTAAACCAGCCAATCACCTGAGCTGTAACAATGACTGGCTCCAGTAAACCAGCCAATCACCTGAGTTGTAACAATGACTGGCTCCAGTAAACCAGCCAATCACCTGAGCTGTAACAATGACTGGCTCCAGTAAACCAGCCAATCACCTGAGCTGTAACAATGACTGGCTCCAGTAAACTAGCCAATCACCTGAGCTGTAACAATGACTGGCTCCAGTAAACCAGCCAATCACCTGAGCTGTAACAATGACTGGCTCCAGTAAACCAGCCAATCACCTGAGCTGTAACAATGACTGGCTCCAGTAAACCAGCCAATCACCTGAGCTGTAATAATGACTGGCTCCAGTAAACCAGCCAATCACCTGAGCTGTAACAATGACTGGCTCCAGTAAACCAGCCAATCACCTGAGCTGTAACAATGACTGGCTCCAGTAAACCAGCCAATCACCTGAGCTGTAACAATGACTGGCTCCAGTAAACCAGCCAATCACCTGAGCTGTAACAATGACTGGCTCCAGTAAACCAGCCAATCACCTGAGCTGTAACAATGACTGGCTCCAGTAAACCAGCCAATCACCTGAGCTGTAACAATGACTGGCTCCAGTAAACCAGCCAATCACCTGAGCTGTAACAATGACTGGCTCCAGTAAACCAGCCAATCACCTGAGCTGTAACAATGACTGGCTCCAGTTAACCAGCCAATCACCTGAGCTGTAACAATGACTGGCTCCAGTAAACCAGCCAATCACCTGAGCTGTAACAATGACTGGCTCCAGTAAACCAGCCAATCACCTGAGCTGTAACAATGACTGGCTCCAGTAAACCAGCCAATCACCTGAGCTGTAACAATGACTGGCTCCGGTAAACCAGCCAATCACCTGAGCTGTAACAATGACTGGCTCCGGTAAACCAGCCAATCACCTGAGCTGTAACAATGACTGGCTCCGGTAAACCAGCTAATCACCTGAGCTGTAACAATGACTGGCTCCAGTAAACCAGCCAATCACCTGAGCTGTAACAATGACTGGCTCCAGTAAACCAGCCAATCACCTGAGCTGTAAGAATGACTGGCTCCGGTAAACCAGCCAATCACCTGAGCTGTAACAATGACTGGCTCCGGTAAACCAGCCAATCACCTGAGCTGTAACAATGACTGGCTCCGGTAAACCAGCCAATCACCTGAGCTGTAACAATGACTGGCTCCGGTAAACCAGCCAATCACCTGAGCTGTAAGAATGACTGGCTCCTGTAAACCAGCCAATCACCTGAGCTGTAACAATGACTGGCTCCAGTAAACCAGCTAATCACCTGAGCTGTAACAATGACTGGCTCCAGTAAACCAGCCAATCACCTGAGTTGTAACAATGACTGGCTCCAGTAAACCAGCCAATCACCTGAGCTGTAACAATGACTGGCTCCAGTAAACCAGCCAATCACCTGAGCTGTAACAATGACTGGCTCCAGTAAACCAGCCAATCACCTGAGCTGTAACAATGACTGGCTCCAGTTAACCAGCCAATCACCTAAGCTGTAACAATGACTCATCCTCATCATCATTATTAGCATCATCATCATTATTCTCATCATCATCATCCTCATCATCCTCATCCTCATCATCATTCAGCTGCAGAACAGATCAGTTGACCACAAGCTTCCTCCAGTTGCTATGGTAACTAGAAAGGTGTCATATTTGATGAGGTTAAAGTAACATGGAGCAAGGTGTGGATCAAGCAGTCGTACTCAAAGCTCTTCCTATCAGGTCCAGAGTACTGCAGGGGAACTCAAATCTCTTCCTATGAGGTCCAGAGTACTGCAGGGGAACTCAAATCTCTTCCTATCAGGTCCAGAGTACTGCAGGGGAACTCACATCTCTTCCTATCAGGTCCAGAGTACTGCAGGGGAACTCAAATCTTTTCCTATCAGGTCCAGAGTACTGCAGGGGAACTCAAATCTTTTCCTATCAGGTCCAGAGTACTGCAGGGGAACTCAAAGCTCTTCCTATCAGGTCCAGAGTACTACAGGGGAACTCAAATCTCTTCCTATCAGGTCCAGAGTACTGCAGGGGAACTCAAATCTCTTCCTATGAGGTCCAGAGTACTACAGGGGAACTCACATCTCTTCCTATCAGGTCCAGAGTACTGCAGGGGAACTCAAATCTCTTCCTATGAGGTCCAGGGGACTGCAGATTGGAATTTGAGGGTTGTAGAGGGTGTAGTAGTGGAGGATGTTACCCTTTAGAGGTAACTCTCTCATTATTCAGATAACTGGTGACAGAGTAGAAAGAAGTGGAGATTCCCCACTGTAGTGAGAGACAGAGAGAAACAGAGAGATACAGAGAGAGACGGAGAGACAGAGAGATACAGAGAGAGACAGAGAGAGACAGAGAGAAACAGAGAGAAACAGAGAGATACAGAGAGAAACAGAGAGATACAGAGAGAGACGGAGAGAAACAGAGAGATACAGAGAGAGAAAGAGAGAAACAGAGAGAAACAGAGAGAGACAGAGAGAAACAGAGAGATACAGAGAGAGACGGAGAGAAACAGAGAGATTTCCCGGTGTGATCCTGACTGTAGAGAGAGACAGAGAGAAACAGAGAGAGTCCCCTGTGTAATCCTGACTGTATAGAGAGAGACAGAGAGAGTCCCCGGTGTGATCCTGACTGTAGAGAGAGACGGAGAGAGTCCCCGGTGTGATCCTGACTGTATAGAGAGACAGAGAGAAACAGAGAGAGTCCCCTGTGTAATCCTGACTGTATAGAGAGAGACAGAGAGAGTCCCCGGTGTGATCCTGACTGTAGAGAGAGACGGAGAGAGTCCCCGGTGTGATCCTGACTGTAGAGAGAGACGGAGAGAGTCCCCGGTGTGATCCTGACTGTAGAGAGAGACGGAGAGAGTCCCCGGTGTGATCCTGACTGTAGAGAGAGACGGAGAGAGTCCCCGGTGTGATCCTGACTGTAGAGAGAGACGGAGAGAGTCCCCGGTGTGATCCTGACTGTATAGAGAGACAGAGAGAGACAGAGAGAGTCCCCGGTGTGATCCTGACTGTATAGAGAGACAGAGAGAGACAGAGAGAGTCCCCGGTGTGATCCTGACTGTAGAGAGAGACGGAGAGAGTCCCCGGTGTGATCCTGACTGTATAGAGAGACAGAGAGAGACAGAGAGAGACAGAGAGAGTCCCCGGTGTGATCCTGACTGTAAAGCAGTATGACATCACACTCTGAGTCCCAAATAGCACCCTATTCCCTATGTGTTAGATTATTTTTGACCAGGGCCCCGTAGGGACTATGTATAGGGACTATGTATAGGGACTATGTATAGGGACTATGTATAGGGACTATATATAGGGACTATGTATAGGGACTATGTATAGGGACTATGTATAGGGACTATATATAGGGACTATGTATAGGGACTATGTATAGGGACTATGTATAGGGACTATATATAGGGACTATGTATAGGGACTATATATAGGGACTATGTATAGGGACTATGTATAGGGACTATGTATAGGGACTATATGTAGGGACTATGTATAGGGACTATGTATAGGGACTATGTATAGGGACTATGTATAGGGACTATGTATAGGGACTATGTATAGGGACTATGTATAGGGACTATGTATAGGGACTATATATAGGGACTATGTATAGGGACTATGTATAGGGACTATGTATAGGGACTATGTATAGGGACTATGTATAGGGACTATGTATAGGGACTATGTATAGGGACTATGTATAGGGACTATGTATAGGGACTATGTATAGGGACTATATATAGGGACTATGTATAGGGACTATGTATAGGGACTATGTATAGGGACTATGTATAGGGACTATGTATAGGGACTATATATAGGGACTATGTATAGGGACTATGTATAGGGACTATGTATAGGGACTATGTATAGGGACTATGTATAGGGACTATGTATAGGGACTATGTATAGGGACTATGTATAGGGACTATGTATAGGGACTATGTATAGGGACTATGTATAGGACTATGTATAGGGACTATGTATATGTATAGGGACTATGTATAGGGACTATGTATAGGGACTATATAGGACTATAGGGACTATGTATAGGACTAGGGACTATGTATAGGGACTATAGGGACTATATATAGGGACTATGTATAGGGACTATGTATAGGGACAATATATAGGGACTATGTATAGGGACTATGTATAGGGACAATATATAGGGACTATGTATAGGACTATAGGGTATAGGGACTATGTATAGGGATATATAGGGACTATGTATAGGGACAATATATAGGGACTATGTATAGGGACTATGTATAGGGACAATATATAGGGACTATGTATAGGGACTATGTATAGGGACTATGTATAGGGACTATATATAGGGACTATGTATAGGGACTATGTATAGGGACTATGTATAGGGACTATGTATAGGGACTATATATAGGGACTATGTATAGGGACTATATATAGGGACTATGTATAGGGACTATGTATAGGGACTATGTATAGGGACTATATATAGGGACTATGTATAGGGACTATATATAGGGACTATGTATAGGGACTATGTATAGGGACTATGTATAGGGACTATGTATAGGGACTATATATAGGGACTATGTATAGGGACTATGTATAGGGACTATGTATAGGGACTATGTAGGGACTATGTAGGGAATATGTATAGGGAGTATGTAGGGAATATGTATAGGGACTATATATAGGGACTATGTATAGGGACTATGTATAGGGACTATGTATAGGGACTATGTAGGGAATATGTATAGGGAGTATGTAGGGAATATGTATAGGGACTATATATAGGGACTATGTATAGGGACTATATATAGGGACTATGTATAGGGACTATGTATAGGGACTATGTATAGGGACTATATATGTTATGCAGGTGAATGAGGACCCAAAAGCGACTTAACGAAAACAGAGTCTTTATTCCAGTTCTAGACAAAAGTGATAATCCTGGATATTATCAAGGTGAAAACAAAACAGGAAAACTGAAATCCACTCGTCAGTAGAGAGGAATGACTGGAGACTCGACCACAGACTGCAGGTTGTTTCGGGAAGGCACCGGCCGTAGCTGACACTGACACCTGCTCACACGCAGCATCTGAAGAAGGTAAAACACGACAGGGCGTAACAAGGACACAGAACAGCAAACATCATACAAGGATCCGACAAGGACAGAAGCGGAAAACAGAGGGAGAAATAGGGGCTCTAATCAGAGGGCAAAATAGGGGACAGGTGTGAAAAGAGTACATTTACATTTACATTTACATTTAAGTCATTTAGCAGACGCTCTTATCCAGAGCGACTTACAAATTGGTGCAATCACCTTATGACATCCAGTGGGACAGTCACTTACAATAGTGCATCTAAAACTTAGGGGGGGTGGGGTGAGAGGGATTACTTAACCTATCCTAGGTATTCCTTAAAGAGGTGGGGTTTCAGGTGTCTCCGGAAGGTGGTGATTGACTCCGCTGTCCTGGCGTCGTGAGGGAGTTTGTTCCACCATTGGGGGGCCAGGGCAGCGAACAGTTTTGACTGGGCTGAGCGGGAGCTGTACTTCCTCAGTGGTAGGGAGGCGAGCAGGCCAGAGGTGGATGAACGCAGTGCCCTTGTTTGGGTGTAGGGCCTGATCAGAGCCTGGAGGTACTGAGGTGCCGTTCCCCTCACAGCTCCGTAGGCAAGCACCATGGTCTTGTAGCGGATGCGAGCTTCAACTGGAAGCCAGTGGAGAGAACGGAGGAGCGGGGTGACGTGAGAGAACTTGGGAAGGTTGAACACCAGACGGGCTGCGGCGTTCTGGATGAGTTGAAGGGGTTTAATGGCACAGGCAGGGAGCCCAGCCAACAGCGAGTTGCAGTAATCCAGACGGGAGATGACAAGTGCCTGGATTAGGACCTGCGCCGCTTCCTGTGTGAGGCAGGGTCGACTCTGCGGATGTTGTAGAGCATGAACCTACAGGAACGGGCCACCGCCTTGATGTTAGTTGAGAACGACAGGGTGTTGTCCAGGATCACGCCAAGGTTCTTGGCGCTCTGGGAGGAGGACACAATGGAGTTGTCAACCGTGATGGCGAGATCATGGAACGGGCAGTCCTTCCCCGGGAGGAAGAGCAGCTCCGTCTTGCCGAGGTTCAGCTTGAGGTGGTGATCCGTCATCCACACTGATATGTCTGCCAGACATGCAGAGATGCGATTCGCCACCTGGTCATCAGAAGGAGGAAAGGAGAAGATTAATTGTGTGTCGTCTGCATAGCAATGATAAGAGAGACCATGTGAGGTTATGACAGAGCCAAGTGACTTGGTGTATAGCGAGAATAGGAGAGGGCCAAGAACAGAGCCCTGGGGGACACCAGTGGTGAGAGCGCGTGGTGAGGAGACAGAACGCCACCTGGTAGGAGCGACCTGTCAGGTAGGAAACAAGCGTGGGCCGCGCCGGAGATGCCCAACTCGGAGAGGGTGGAGAGGAGGATCTGATGGTTCACAGTATCGAAGGCAATAGATCTAGAAGGATGAGAGCAGAGGAGAGAGAGTTAGCTTTAGCAGTGCGGGAGCGCCTCCGTGATACAGAGGAGAGCAGTCTCAGTTGAGTGACTAGTCTTGAAACCTGACTGATTTGGATCAAGAAGGTCATTCAGAGAGAGATAGCGGAAGAGCTGGCCAAGGACGGCACGTTCAAGAGTTTTGGAGAGAAAAGAAAGAAGGGATACTGGTCTGTAATTGTTGACATCGGAGGGATCGAGTGTAGGTTTTTTCAGAAGGGGTGCAACTCTCGCTCTCTTGAAGACGGAAGGGACGTAGCCAACGGTCAGGGATGAGTTGATGAGCGAGGTGAGGTAAGGGAGAAGGTCTCCGGAAATGGTCTGGAGAAGAGAGGAGGGGATAGGGTCGAGCGGGCAGGTTGTTGGGCGGCCGGCCGTCACAAGACGCGAGATTTCATCTGGAGAGAGAGGGGAGAAAGAGGTCAGAGCACAGGGTAGGGCAGTGTGAGCAGAACCAGCGGTGTCGTTTGACTTAGCAAACGAGGATCGGATGTCGTCGACCTTCTTTTCAAAATGGTTGACGAAGTCATCTGCAGAGAGGGAGGAGGGGGGGGGAGGGGGCGGAGGATTCAGGAGGGAGGAGAAGGTGGCAAAGAGCTTCCTAGGGTTGGAAGCAGAAGCTTGGAATTTAGCGTGGTAGAAAGTGGCTTTAGCAGCAGAGACAGAGGAGGAAAATGTAGAGAGGAGGGAGTGAAAGGATGCCAGGTCCGCAGGGAGGCGAGTTTTCCTCCAGTAAATGAGGTAGTTAGGAGAATGAGGAACAGCTTGGAGCAGGAACGGAACGATAGAGAGAGAGAGCGAGAGAGGGAGAGAGGGAGGGGGAGAGAGGGATAGAAAGAGGGAAAGAACCTAATAAGACCAGCAGAGGGAAACGAATAGAAGGAAAGCACAGAGACAAGACATGATAACCAATGACAAAACATGACAGTACCCCCCCCCACTCACCGAGCGCCTCCTGGCGCACTCGAGGAGGAACCCTGGCGGCAACGGAGGAAATCATCAATCAACGAACGGTCCAGCACGTCCCGAGATGGAACCCAACTCCTCTCCTCAGGACCGTAACCCTCCCAATCCACTAAGTACTGGTGGCCACGTCCCCGAGAACGCATGTCCATGATCTTCTGTACCTTGTAAATAGGTGCGCCCTCGACAAGGACGGGGGGGGGGGGGGGACGAACGGGGGCGCGAAGAAAAGGCTTGACACAGGAGACATGGAAGACAGGGTGGACGCGACGAAGATGTCGCGGAAGAAGCAGTCGCACAGCGACAGGATTGACGACCTGAGAGACACGGAAAGGACCAATGAACCGCGGAGTCAACTTGCGAGAAGCTGTCGTAAGGGGAAGGTTACGAGTGGAAAGCCACACTCTCTGACCGCGACAATACCTAGGACTCTTAATCCTACGTTTATTGGCGGCTCTCACAGTCTGTGCCCTGTAACGGCAAAGTGCAGACCTGACCCTCCTCCAGGTGCGCTCACAACGTTGGACAAAAGCCTGAGCGGAGGGAACGCTGGACTCGGCGAGCTGGGACGAGAACAGAGGAGGCTGGTACCCAAGACTACTCTGAAACGGAGATAGCCCGGTAGCAGACGAAGGAAGCGAGTTGTGAGCGTATTCTGCCCAGGGGAGCTGTTCTGCCCAAGACGCAGGGTTTCTAAAAGAAAGGCTGCGTAATATGCGACCAATCGTCTGATTGGCCCTTTCTGCTTGACCGTTAGACTGGGGATGAAAACCGGAAGAGAGACTGACGGAAGCACCAATCAAACGACAGAACTCCCTCCAAAACTGTGACGTGAATTGCGGACCTCTGTCTGAAACGGCGTCTAACGGGAGGCCATGAATTCTGAACACATTCTCAATGATGATTTGAGCCGTCTCCTTAGCGGAAGGAAGCTTAGCGAGGGGAATGAAATGTGCCGCCTTAGAGAACCTATCGACAACCGTAAGAATCACAGTCTTCCCCGCAGACGAAGGCAGACTGGTAATGAAGTCTAAGGCGATGTGAGACCATGGTCGAGAAGGAATGGGAAGCGGTCTGAGACGACCGGCAGGAGGAGAGTTACCTGACTTAGTCTGCGCGCAGTCCGAACAAGCAGCCACGAAACGGCGCGTGTCACGCTCCTGAGTAGGCCACCAAAACCGCTGGCGAATAGAAGCAAGCGTACCCCGAACGCCGGGGTGGCCAGCTAACTTGGCAGAGTGAGCCCACTGAAGAACAGCCAGACGAGTAGAGACAGGAACGAAAAGAAGGTTACTAGGACAAGCGCGCGGCGACGCAGTGTGAGTGAGTGCTTGCTTTACCTGTCTCTCAATTCCCCAGACAGTCAACCCGACAACACGCCCTTCAGGAAGAATCCCCTCGGGGTCGGTAGAAGCCACAGAAGAACTAAAGAGACGGGATAAGGCATCAGGCTTGGTGTTCTTATTACCCGGGCGATAAGAAATCACGAACTCGAAACGAGCGAAAAACAACGCCCAACGAGCTTGACGTGCATTAAGTCGTTTGGCAGAACGGATGTACTCAAGGTTCTTATGGTCAGTCCAAACGACAAAAGGAACGGTCGCCCCCTCCAACCACTGTCGCCATTCGCCTAGGGCTAAACGGATGGCGAGCAGTTCGCGGTTACCCACATCATAGTTGCGTTCCGATGGCGACAGGCGATGAGAAAAATAAGCGCAAGGATGGACCTTATCGTCAGAATGGAAGCGCTGGGATAGAATGGCTCCCACGCCCACCTCTGAAGCGTCAACCTCGACAATGAATTGTTTAGTGACGTCAGTAGTAACAAGAATAGGAGCGGATGTAAAACGCTTCTTGAGGAGATCAAAAGCTCCCTGGGCGGAACCGGACCACTTAAAGCACGTCTTGACAGAAGTAAGAGCTGTGAGAGGGGCAGCAACTTGACCGAAATTACGAATGAAACGCCGATAGAAATTAGCGAAACCTAGAAAGCGCTGCAACTCGACACGTGACCTTGGAACGGGCCAATCACTGACAGCCTGGACCTTAGCGGGATCCATCTGAATGCCTTCAGCGGAAATAACAGAACCGAGAAATGTGACAGAGGAGACATGAAAGGCGCACTTCTCAGCCTTCACGTAGAGACAATTCTCTAAAAGGCGCTGGAGTACACGTCGAACGTGCTGAACATGAATCTCGAGTGACGGTGAAAAAATCAGGATATCGTCAAGGTAGACAAAAACAAAGATGTTCAGCATGTCTCTCAGTACATCATTAACTAATGCCTGAAAAACAGCTGGCGCATTAGCGAGACCGAACGGCAGAACCCGGTACTCAAAATGCCCTAACGGAGTGTTAAACGCCGTTTTCCACTCGTCCCCCTCTCTGATGCGCACGAGATGGTAAGCGTTACGAAGGTCCAACTTAGTAAAGAACCTGGCTCCCTGCAGAATCTCGAAGGCTGACGACATAAGGGGAAGCGGATAATGATTCTTAACCGTTATGTCATTCAGCCCTCGATAATCCACGCAGGGGCGCAGAGTACCGTCCTTCTTCTTAACAAAAAAAAACCCCGCTCCGGCGGGAGAGGAAGAAGGCACCACGGTACCGGCGTCGAGAGAAACAGACAAATAATCCTCGAGAGCCTTACGTTCGGGAGCCGACAGAGAGTATAGTCTACCCCGAGGGGGAGTGGTCCCCGGAAGGAGATCAATACAACAATCATACGACCGGTGAGGAGGAAGGGAGTTGGCTCTGGACCGACTGAAGACCGTGCGCAGATCATGATATTCCTCCGGCACTCCTGTCAAATCACCAGGTTCCTCCTGAGAAGAGGGGACAGAAGAAACAGGAGGGATAGCAGACATTAAACACTTCACATGACAAGAAACGTTCCAGGATAGGATAGAATTACTAGACCAATTAATAGAAGGATTATGACATACTAGCCAGGGATGACCCAAAACAACAGGTGACACCTGCTCACACGCAGCATCTGAAGAAGGTAAAACACGACAGGGCGTAACAAGGACACAGAACAGCGAACATCATACAAGGATCCGACAAGGACAGAAGCGGAAAACAGAGGGAGAAATAGGGGCTCTAATCAGAGGGCAAAATAGGGGACAGGTGTGAAAAGAGTAAATGAGGTAGTTAGGAGAATGAGGAACAGCTTGGAGCAGGAACGGAACGATAGAGAGAGAGAGCGAGATAGGGAGAGAGGGAGGGGGAGAGAGGGATAGAAAGAGGGAAAGAACCTAATAAGACCAGCAGAGGGAAACGAATAGAAGGGAAGCACAGAGACAAGACATGATAACCAATGACAAAACATGACAATATATAGGGACTATGTATAGGGACTATGTATAGGGACTATATATAGGGACTATGTATAGGGACTATGTATAGGGACTATATATAGGGACTCTGTATAGGGACTATGTATAGGGAATATGTAGGGACTATGTATAGGGACTATGTATAGGGACTATGTATAGGGAATATGTAGGGAATCGGCTGGGATCAGCCTTTATCTGTCCAACTGTACCAGTCATCAGCAATTATGAATTGAACAAGAGCAGTAGACATCGGGCCAATCGGAGCGCAAATGGAATTTAACGAGCAGCTCTTTGACCTTGAACTTTCCGTTTTGAAACTCTGAGGGGGGAATGTCATCACTGCATACATTTAAGAGTATAGCCACAGTGCCTTCAGACAGTATTCACAGCCCCTTGACGTTTTCCACAGTGAGGAGTCTCTTACAAAGTGGGATTAAAAGGGATTTAATAGGCATATTTGGTCAACAATTTTACACAAAATACTCTTTAATGTAAGTGGATGTAAAACACTAATATATTTTGATTAGATACATATTCAACCCCCTGAGTCGATACATGTTAGTCATCTTCGGCAGTGATTACAGCTGTGACTCCTTCTGGGTAAGGCTCTGAGGTAACAGCTGTGACTCCTTCTGGGTAAGGCTCTGAGGTAACAGCTGTGACTCCTTCTGGGTAAGGCTCTGAGGTAACAGCTGTGACTCCTTCTGGGTAAGGCTCTGAGGTAACAGCCGTGACTCCTTCTGGGTAAGGCTCTGAGGTAACAGCTGTGACTCCTTCTGGGTAAGGCTCTGAGGTAACAGCTGTGACTCCTTCTGGGTAAGGCTCTGAGGTAACAGCTGTGACTCCTTCTGGGTAAGGCTCTGAGGTAACAGCTGTGACTCCTTCTGGGTAAGGCTCTGAGGTAACAGCTGTGACTCCTTCTGGGTAAGGCTCTGAGATAGCAGCTGTGACTCCTTCTGGGTAAGGCTCTGAGGTAACATCTGTGACTCCTTCTGGGTAAGGCTCTGAGGTAACAGCTGTGACTCCTTCTGGGTAAGGCTCTGAGGTAACAGCTGTGACTCCTTCTGGGTAAGGCTCTGAGGTAACAGCTGTGACTCCTTCTGGGTAAGGCTCTGAGGTAACAGCCGTGACTCCTTCTGGGTAAGGCTCTGAGGTAACAGCTGTGACTCCTTCTGGGTAAGGCTCTGAGGTAACAGCCGTGACTCCTTCTGGGTAAGGCTCTGAGGTAACAGCTGTGACTCCTTCTGGGTAAGGCTCTGAGGTAACAGCTGTGACTCCTTCTGGGTAAGGCTCTGAGGTAACAGCTGTGACTCCTTCTGGGTAAGGCTCTGAGGTAACAGCTGTGACTCCTTCTGGGTAAGGCTCTGAGGTAACAGCTGTGACTCCTTCTGGGTAAGGCTCTGAGGTAACAGCCGTGACTCCTTCTGGGTAAGGCTCTGAGGTAACAGCCGTGACTCCTTCTGGGTAAGACTCTGAGGTAACAGCCGTGACTCCTTCTGGGTAAGGCTCTGAGGTAACAGCCGTGACTCCTTCTGGGTAAGGCTCTGAGGTAACAGCCGTGACTCCTTCTGGGTAAGGCTCTGAGGTAACAGCTGTGACCCCTTCTGGGTAAGGCTCTGAGGTAACAGCTGTGACTCCTTCTGGGTAAGGCTCTGAGATAACAGTTGTGACTCCTTCTGTGTAAGGCTCTGAGATAACAGCTGTGACTCCTTCTGGGTAAGGCTCTGAGATAACAGCTGTGACTCCTTCTGGGTAAGGCTCTGAGGTAACAGCTGTGACTCCTTCTGGGTAAGGCTCTGAGGTAACAGCTGTGACTCCTTCTGGGTAAGGCTCTGAGGTAACAGCTGTGACTCCTTCTGGGTAAGGCTCTGAGGTAACAGCTGTGACTCCTTCTGGGTAAGGCTCTGAGGTAACAGCTGTGACTCCTTCTGGGTAAGGCTCTGAGATAACAGCTGTGACTCCTTCTGGGTAAGGCTCTGAGATAACAGCTGTGACTCCTCGGTAAGGCTCTAAGAAAACAGCTGTGACTCCTTCTGGGTAAGGCTCTGAGATAACAGCTGTGACTCCTTCTGGGTAATAACAGCTGTGACTCCTTCTGGGTAAGGCTCTGAGAAAACAGCTGTGACTCCTTCTGGGTAATAACAGCTGTGACTCCTTCTGGGTAAGGCTCTAACAGCTTTGCAGACCTGGATTGGTTGTTGATCATTGCTAGACAGGCATTTTCAAGTCTTGCCATAGATTTTTAAGCCAAATTTTAAGTCAAAACTGTAGCTAGTGGTGACTGGGTTTTCTCCTACCACAGCTCCTTAACTGTTTTAATGTCACCATTGTCCTCATGGTGAAATCCCTGAGAGGTTTCCTTCCTCTCCGGCAACTGAGTTAGGAAGGACGCCTCTAACCTCGTAGTGACTGGGTTTTCTCCTACCACAGCTCTTTAACTGTTTTAATGTCACCATTGTCCTCATGGTGAAATCCCTGAGAGGTTTCCTTCCTCTCCGGCAACTGAGTTAGGAAGGACGCCTCTAACTTTGTAGTGACTGGGTGTATTGATACACCATCCAAAGTTTAATTAATTACTTCACCGCTTTCAAAGGGATATTCGTCTACCAATAGGTGCCCTTCTTTGCGAGGCAATGGAAAACCTCCCTGGTCTTTGTGGTTCAATCTGTGTTTGAAATTCACTGCTAGACTTGAGGGACGTCAGAGATAATTGCATGTGTGGGGTACAGGGATGAGGTAGTCATTACAAAAAAATCATGTTAAACACTATTACTGCACACAGAGTGAATCCATGCAACTTATTATGTGACTTGTTAGGCACATCATTACCTCTGAACTTATTTAGGCTTGGTATAACGAAGGGGTTGATTATCTATTGACGCAAGACATTTCAGATTAATTTTTAAAATATATTTATAGAAAATAAAATAATAAATTCCACTATGACATGTTGCCATATTGTTTGAAGATCAGTGATGCAAAATTTCAATTTAATCCATTTAAAATTGTTCAGAGGAAAAGAACACACTGTGCAGAGTTCAGAGGAAAAGAACACACTGTGCAGAGTTCAGAGGAAAAGAACACACTGTGCAGAGTTCAGAGGAAAAGAACACACTGTGCAGAGTTCAGAGGAAAATAACACACTGTGCAGAGTTCAGAGGAAAAGAACACACTGTGCAGAGTTCAGAGGAAAAGAACACACTGTGCAGAGTTCCGAGGAAAAGAACACACTGTACAGAGTTCAGAGGAAAATAACACACTGTGCAGAGTTCAGAGGAAAATAACACACTGTACAGAGTTCAGAGGAAAAGAACACACTGTGCAGAGTTCAGAGGAAAAGAACACACTGTGCAGAGTTCAGAGGAAAAGAACACACTGTGCAGAGTTCAGAGGAAAAGAACACACTGTGCAGAGTTCAGAGGAAAAGAACACACTGTGCAGAGTTCAGAGGAAAAGAACACACTGTGCAGAGTTCAGAGGAAAAGAACACACTGTGCAGAGTTCAGAGGAAAAGAACACACTGTGCAGAGTTCAGAGGAAAAGAACACACTGTGCAGAGTTCGAGGAAAAGAACACACTGTACAGAGTTCAGAGGAAAAGAACACACTGTGCAGTGTTCAGAGGAAAAGAACACACTGTACAGAGTTCAGAGGAAAAGAACACACTGTGCAGAGTTCAGAGGAAAAGAACACACTGTGCAGAGTTCAGAGGAAAAGAACACACTGTGCAGAGTTCAGAGGAAAAGAACACACTGTACAGAGTTCAGAGGAAAAGAACACACTGTGCAGTGTTCAGAGGAAAAGAACACACTGTACAGAGTTCAGAGGAAAAGAACACACTGTACAGAGTTCAGAGGAAAAGAACACACTGTGCAGAGTTCAGAGGAAAAGAACACACTGTGCAGAGTTCAGAGGAAAAGAACACACTGTGCAGAGTTCAGAGGAAAAGAACACACTGTGCAGAGTTCAGAGGAAAAGAACACACTGTACAGAGTTCAGAGGAAAAGAACACACTGTGCAGAGTTCAGAAGAAAAGAACACACTGTGCAGTGTTCAGAGGAAAAGAACACACTGTACAGAGTTCAGAGGAAAAGAACACACTGTACAGAGTTCAGAGGAAAAGAACACACTGTACAGAGTTCAGAGGAAAAGAACACACTGTGCAGAGTTACGAGGAAAAGAACACACTGTGCAGAGTTCAGAGGAAAAGAACACACTGTGCAGAGTTACGAGGAAAAGAACACACTGTGCAGAGTTCAGAGGAAAAGAACACACTGTGCAGAGTTACGAGGAAAAGAACACACTGTGCAGAGTTCAGAGGAAAAGAACACACTGTGCAGAGTTCAGAGGAAAAGAACACACTGTGCAGAGTTCAGAGGAAAAGAACACACTGTACAGAGTTCAGAGGAAAAGAACACACTGTGCAGTGTTCAGAGGAAAAGAACACACTGTACAGAGTTCAGAGGAAAAGAACACACTGTACAGAGTTCAGAGGAAAAGAACACACTGTGCAGTGTTCAGAGGAAAAGAACACACTGTGCAGAGTTCAGAGGAAAAGAAAACACTGTGCAGAGTTCAGAGGAAAAGAACACACTGTGCAGAGTTCCGAGGAGAGCAGAGGAGCAGAGCAGACATTGTCCTGCCAGGGAGAGAAGAGGAGGTACAGTGTCTGAGGTCTCTCTGGGGTAACCGTCAACAGCTGAAAATGTGTCATGCTAATCCTGATGGTGACAGGTAGCAGCCCTGGGCAGGGGAAGAGAGGGAGACAGCAACGTTGGGCAGGAGAGGAGAGGGAGACAGGTAGCAACGATGGGCAGGAGAGGAGAGGAGAGGGAGACAGGTAGCAACGCTGGGCAGGAGAGAAGAGGAGAGGGAGACAGGTAGCAGCCCTGGGCAGGAGAGAAGAGGAGAGGGAGACAGGTAGCAACGCTGGGCAGGAGAGAAGAGGAGAGGGAGACAGGTAGCAGCCCTGGGCAGGAGAGAAGAGGAGAGGGAGACAGGTAGCAACGCTGGGCAGGAGAGAAGAGGAGAGGGAGACAGGTAGCAACGCTGGGCAGGAGAGAAGAGGAGAGGGAGACAGGTAGCAGCGCTGGGCAGGAGAGAAGAGGAGAGGGAGACAGGTAGCAACGCTGGGCAGGAGAGAAGAGGAGAGGGAGACAGGTAGCAGCCCTGGGCAGGAGAGAAGAGGAGAGGGAGACAGGTAGCAGCCCTGGACAGGAGAGAAGAGGAGAGGGAGACAGGTAGCAACGCTGGGCAGGAGAGAAGAGGAGAGGGAGACAGGTAGCAACGCTGGGCAGGAGAGAAGAGGAGAGGGAGACAGGTAGCAACGCTGGGCAGGAGAGGAGAGGAGAGGGAGACAGGTAGCAACGTTGGGCAGGAGAGGAGAGGGAGACAGGTAGCAACGCTGGGCAGGAGAGGAGAGGAGAGGGAGACAGGTAGCAACGCTGGGCAGGAGAGGAGAGGAGAGGGAGACAGGTAGCAACGATGGGCAGGAGAGGAGAGGAGAGGGAGACAGGTAGCAACGCTGGGCAGGAGAGGAGAGGAGAGGGAGACAGGTAGCAACGCTGGGCAGGAGAGGAGAGGAGAGGGAGACAGGTAGCAACGCTGGGCAGGAGAGCAGAGGAGAGGGAGACAGGTAGCAACGATGGGCAGGAGAGGAGAGGAGAGGGAGACAGGTAGCAACGCTGGGCAGGAGAGGAGAGGAGAGGAGAGGGAGACAGGTAGCAACGCTGGGCAGGAGAGGAGAGGGAGACAGGTAGCAACGTGGGCAGGAGAGGAGAGGGAGACAGGTACCAACGTGGGCAGGAGAGGAGAGGAGAGGGAGACAGGTAGCAATGTGGGCAGGAGAGGAGAGGAGAGGGAGACAGGTAGCAACGCTGGGCAGGAGAGGAGAGGAGAGGAGAGGAGAGGAGAGGAGAGGAGAGGAGAGGAGAGGAGAGGAGAGGAGAGGAGAGGAGAGGAGAGGAGAGGAGAGGAGAGGAGAGGAAGAGGGGACAGGTTGGTAAGAGCAGAGGAGAGGAGGAGAGGAAGAGGGGACAGGTTGGTAAGAGCAGAGGAGAGGAGGAGAGGAAGAGGGGACAGGTTGGTAAGAGCAGAGGAGAGGAAGAGGGGACAGGTTGGTAAGAGCAGAGGAGAGGAGGAGAGGAAGAGGGGACAGGTTGGTAAGAGCAGAGGAGAGGAGGAGAGGAAGAGGGGACAGGTTGGTAAGAGCAGAGGAGAGGAGGAGAGGAAGAGGGGACAGGTTGGTAAGAGCAGAGGAGAGGAGGAGAGGAAGAGGGGACAGGTTGGTAAGAGCAGAGGAGAGGAGGAGAGGAAGAGGGGACAGGTTGGTAAGAGCAGAGGAGAGGAGGAGATGAAGAGGGGACAGGTTGGTAAGAGCAGAGGAGAGGAAGAGGGGACAGGTTGGTAAGAGCAGAGGAGAGGAGGAGAGGAAGAGGGGACAGGTTGGTAAGAGCAGAGGAGAGGAGGAGAGGAAGAGGGGACAGGTTGGTAAGAGCAGAGGAGAGGAAGAGGGGACAGGTTGTTAAGAGCAGAGGAGAGGAAGAGGGGACAGGTTGTTAAGAGAGGAGAGGAAGAGGAAGAGGTTGGGACAGGGAGGTAAGAGAGGAAGAGGGGACAGGAGGTAAGAGCAGAGGAGAGGAGGAGAGGAAGGGACAGGTTGGTAAGAGCAGAGGAGAGGAGGAGAGGAAGAGGGGACAGGTTGGTAAGAGCAGAGGAGAGGGAGGGGAGAGGAAGAGGGGAACAGGTTGGTAAGAGCAGAGGAGAGGAGGAGAGGAAGAGGGGACAGGTTGGTAAGAGCAGAGGAGAGGAGGAGAGGAAGCAGGGACAGGTTGGTAAGAGCAGAGGAGAGGAAGAGGGGACAGGTTGTTAAGAGCAGAGGAGAGGAGGAGAGGAAGAGGGGACAGGTTGGTAAGAGCAGAGGAGAGGAGGAGAGGAAGAGGGGACAGGTTGGTAAGAGCAGAGGAGAGGAGGAGAGGAAGAGGGGACAGGTTGGTAAGAGCAGAGGAGAGGAGGAGAGGAAGAGGGGACAGGTTATTAAGAGCAGAGGAGAGGAGGAGAGGAAGCAGGGACAGGTTGGTAAGAGCAGAGGAGAGGAAGAGGGGACAGGTTGGTAAGAGTAGAGGAGAGGAAGAGGGGACAGGTTGGTAAGAGTAGAGGAGAGGAAGAGGGGACAGGTTGGTAAGAGTAGAGGAGAGGAAGAGGGGACAGGTTGGTAAGAGCAGAGGAGAGGAGGAGAGGAAGAGGGGACTGGTTGGTAAGAGCTCGGCAGGGGAGTAATCGGTACCCAGACAGTAGAGTATCAGCAGCCAGTGAGCCTCTTATCTTGGTAGGGTTGGGAGTCATCTTGAATCCCAGAACCAATCTCTCCTTTACTAGCTAGTTAACTACTATCACTAGTGACGAGGTTGGGAATCATCTCTCCTTTACTAGCTAGTTAACTACTATCACTAGTGACGAGGTTGGGAATCATCTCTCCTTTACTAGCTAGTTAACTACTATCACTAGTGACGAGGTTGGGAATCATCTCTCCTTTACTAGCTAGTTAACTACTATCACTAGTGACGAGGTTGGGAATCATCTCTCCTTTACTAGCTAGTTAGCGACTATCACTAGTGACGAGGTTGGGAATCATCTCTCCTTTACTAGATAGTTAACTACTATCACTAGTGACGAGGTTGGGAATCATCTCTCCTTTACTAGATAGTTAACTACTATCACTAGTGACACTATAAAGGGGGATCATCTCTCATTTACTAGCCAGTTAACGACTATCACTAGTGCTCCTCTAGAGAGGTTGGGAATCATCTCTCCTTTACTAGCCAGTTAACTACTATCACTAGTGACGAGGTTGGGGATCATCTCTCATTTACTAGCCAGTTAACTACTATCACTAGTGACGAGGTTGGGAATCATCTCTCATTTACTAGCCAGTTAACGACTATCACTAGTGACGAGGTTGGGAATCATCTCTCATTTAAAGGTCAGCAATACAAGTCTCTGTGTGGCATTGATGTCTCATCAACATGCAAAGTTCTGTCTTTATCAGCTGATGTCTAACAAACACCCTGTCAGTTGGTTCACAGCACTTTCTATTCACTGTGACTGACAAGCCATTTGGGAGAACTATCTGTATTCCTGTAAAAAGAAAACTCTGTGAATCTCTCTCTCTCTCGCTGCTCCTCTAGAGACACTATAAAAGGAGATCACTAACGCTGCTCCTCTAGAGACACTATAAAAGGAGATCACTAACGCTGCTCCTCAGGGAGACTCTATCTCACTCTCTCTCCTCCGAAATTGTAGGTTTCAGGATCTACGCTGCTCCTTGACACAACATGGAAATGTTGAAACACGAGGATGATTTTGTGAGGCAGGGTTACACAGGTCTTGTGGGGCTTCAGCCTCTTTCATCCTGTCCTCACTGATGCTGCTCCTCCAGGGAGACGCTATAAAAGGAGATCACTGATGCTGCTCCTCTAGAGACACTATAAAAGGAGATCACTAACGCTGCTCCTCTAGAGACACTATAAAAGGAGATCACTAACGCTGCTCCTCTAGAGACACTATAAAAGGAGATCACTGATGCTGCTCCTCCAGGGAGACACTATAAAAGGAGATCACTAACGCTGCTCCTCTAGAGACACTGTAAAAGGAGATCACTAACGCTGCTCCTCTAGAGACACTATAAAAGGAGATCACTAACGCTGCTCCTCCAGGGAGACGCTATAAAAGGAGATCACTGATGCTGCTCCTCCAGGGAGACGCTATAAAAGGAGATCACTAACGCTGCTCCTCTAGAGACACTATAAAAGGAGATCACTAACGCTGCTCCTCTAGAGACACTATAAAAGGAGATCACTGATGCTGCTCCTCTAGAGACACTATAAAAGGAGATCACTAACGCTGCTCCTCTAGAGACACTATAAAAGGAGATCACTAACGCTGCTCCTCTAGAGACACTATAAAAGGAGATCACTGACGCTGCTCCTCTAGAGACACTATAAAAGGAGATCACTAACGCTGCTCCTCTAGAGACACTATAAAAGGAGATCACTAACGCTGCTCCTCTAGAGACACTATAAAAGGAGATCACTAACGCTGCTCCTCTAGAGACACTATAAAAGGAGATCACTGATGCTGCTCCTCTAGAGACACTATAAAAGGAGATCACTAACGCTGCTCCTCCAGGGAGACACTATAAAAGGAGATCACTAACGCTGCTCCTCCAGGGAGACGCTATAAAAGGAGATCACTAACGCTGCTCCTCCAGGGAGACGCTATAAAAGGAGATCACTAACGCTGCTTCTCCAGGGAGACGCTATAAAAGGAGATCACTAACGCTGCTCCTCCAGGGAGACGCTATAAAAGGAGATCACTAACGCTGCTCCTCCAGGAGACACTATAAAAGGAGATCACTAACGCTGCTCCTCCAGGAGACACTATAAAAGGAGATCACTAACGCTGCTCCTCCAGGAGACACTATAAAAGGAGATCACTAACGCTGCTCCTCTAGAGACACTATAAAAGGAGATCACTAACGCTGCTCCTCTAGAGACACTATAAAAGGAGATCACTAACGCTGCTCCTCTAGAGACACTATAAAAGGAGATCACTAACGCTGCTCCTCTAGAGACACTATAAAAGGAGATCACTAACGCTGCTCCTCTAGAGACACTATAAAAGGAGATCACTAACGCTGCTCCTCTAGAGACACTATAAAAGGAGATCACTGATGCTGCTCCTCTAGAGACACTATAAAAGGAGATCACTAACGCTGCTCCTCCAGGGAGACGCTATAAAAGGAGATCACTAACGCTGCTCCTCTAGAGACACTATAAAAGGAGATCACTAACGCTGCTCCTCTAGAGACACTATAAAAGGAGATCACTAACGCTGCTCCTCTAGAGACACTATAAAAGGAGATCACTAACGCTGCTCCTCTAGAGACACTATAAAAGGAGATCACTAACGCTGCTCCTCTAGAGACACTATAAAAGGAGATCACTAACGCTGCTCCTCTAGAGACACTATAAAAGGAGATCACTAACGCTGCTCCTCTAGAGACACTATAAAAGGAGATCACTGATGCTGCTCCTCTAGAGACACTATAAAAGGAGATCACTAACGCTGCTCCTCCAGGGAGACGCTATAAAAGGAGATCACTAACGCTGCTCCTCTAGAGACACTATAAAAGGAGATCACTAACGCTGCTCCTCCAGGGAGACACTATAAAAGGAGATCACTAACGCTGCTCCTCTAGAGACACTATAAAAGGAGATCACTAACGCTGCTCCTCTAGAGACACTATAAAAGGAGATCACTAACGCTGCTCCTCCAGGGAGACACTATAAAAGGAGATCACTAACGCTGCTCCTCTAGAGACACTATAAAAGGAGATCACTAACGCTGCTCCTCTAGAGACGCTATAAAAGGAGATCACTAACGCTGCTCCTCCAGGGAGACACTATAAAAGGAGATCACTAACGCTGCTCCTCTAGAGACGCTATAAAAGGAGATCACTAACGCTGCTCCTCCAGGGAGACACTATAAAAGGAGATCACTAACGCTGCTCCTCTAGAGACACTGTAAAAGGAGATCACTAACGCTGCTCCTCTAGAGACGCTATAAAAGGAGATCACTAACGCTGCTCCTCTAGAGACGCTATAAAAGGAGATCACTAACGCTGCTCCTCCAGGGAGACACTATAAAAGGAGATCACTAACGCTGCTCCTCTAGAGACGCTATAAAAGGAGATCACTAACGCTGCTCCTCTAGAGACGCTATAAAAGGAGATCACTAACGCTGCTCCTCTAGAGACACTATAAAAGGAGATCACTAACGCTGCTCCTCCAGGGAGACACTATAAAAGGAGATCACTAACGCTGCTCCTCTAGAGACACTATAAAAGGAGATCACTAACGCTGCTCCTCTAGAGACGCTATAAAAGGAGATCACTAACGCTGCTCCTCTAGAGACACTATAAAAGGAGATCACTAACGCTGCTCCTCTAGAGACACTATAAAAGGAGATCACTGCTCCTCTAGAGACGCTATAAAAGGAGATCACTAACGCTGCTCCTCCAGGGAGACACTATAAAAGGAGATCACTAACGCTGCTCCTCTAGAGACACTATAAAAGGAGATCACTAACGCTGCTCCTCTAGAGACACTATAAAAGGAGATCACTAATACTTCTCTACATTCATTACATGAAATCAACAACAACCAGAATAGCTCATAGCAATTTGAATGAAAATGTAATTAAGAATAAACTGAAGACTCTCTGATATGTGTTGTAATATTTCCATATATTCTAATCAGTCGTCTAGTCATGAATTCCCAGTTGTACAAGGTACGTAGAGTTAAAATATTTTTAGATGTCAATTTGAGAGGATGTAACTGCTAGACCGAAACATAAAGAGAAACGACTGTGAGGTAAGTTCAGTGTCTGAGTCACAAATAGCACTCTTTCCCTCTAATATGGTGCACTACTGTTGACAAAAGCGGGTGGAGGGGGGGGGTATGTAACTGCTAGACAGAAACATAAAGAGAGATGACTGACTCACTTCCCTGTTTCACAAATGGTCCCCCCCCCCTTCCCCTCTAGTTCAGTGTCTGAGTCACAAATAGCACTCTTTCCCCCTAATATGGTGCACTACTGTTGACAAAAGGGGGTGGAGGGGGGGGGATATGTAACTGCTAGACCGAAACATAAAGAGAGACGACTGTGAGGTAAGTTCAGTGTCTGAGTCACAAATAGCACTCTTTCCCCCTAATATGGTGCACTACTGTTGACTAGAGGGGGAGGGGGGGGGGGGACCATTTGTGAAACAGGGAAGTGAGTTATGACAGGAGAATATGACTGACCCTGGTAAATGAAGGCAGCTCGGGAAGATGAGAGCTTAGGCTGATTCATTCGTAGGCACGTTGACCCATTAGTGTAGTGATGAGGAGAGTTGTGCCAGCGATGCTGTAAAAGAGACTTCCAGCCGCGTCATCACATCACCACCACTCTCTGTAGTCATAACACTTGTTACAGTGGGAGGACTGATCTAGGATGAGGTCCTTCCTGTCCCATATAGTCTGATTCATTACGATCTAAAGGCTGATCCTCGATCATTAGCTCTCATACTGTGAGATGCTTTCACTTAACTAGAAAATGTCACTTTAACCATATCTTGTTTTACCTTTATTTAACCAGGCAAGTCAGTTAAGAACAAATTCTTATTTTCAATGATGGGCTGGGAACAGTGGGTTGTGGCCTGTTCAGGGGCAGAATGACAGATTTGTACCTTGTCAGCTGGGGGGTTTGAACTCACAACCTTCCGGTTACTAGTCCAACGCTCTAACCACTAGGCTACCCTGCCGCCCCATCTACATGTACGTACTATCTCAATCAGTCTGACTAACCGGTGTCTGTATGTAGTCTCTCTACTGTATATAGCCTCTCTACTGTATATAGCCTCTACTGTCTATAGTGTCTCTACTGTATATAACCTCTCTACTGTATATAGCCTCTCTACTGTATATAGCCTCTCTACTGTATATAACCTCTCTACTGTCTATAGCCTCTCTACTGTATATAGCCTCTCTACTGTATATAGCCTCTCTACTGTATATAGCGCCTCTACTGTATATAACCTCTCTACTGTATATAGTCTCTCTACTGTATATAGCCTCTCTACTGTATATAGCCTCTCTACTGTATATAGCCTCTACTGTATATAGCCTCTCTACTGTATATAGCCTCTCTACTGTATATAGCCTCTCTACTCTATATAGTCTCTCTACTGTATATAGCCTCTCTACTGTATATAGCCTCTCTACTGTATATAGCCTCTCTACTGTATATAACTTCTCTACTGCTGTAGCCTCTCTACTGTATATAGCCTCTCTACTGTATATAGCCTCTCTACTGTATATAGCCTCTCTACTGCTGTAGCCTCTCTACTGTATATAGCCTCTCTACTGCTGTAGCCTCTCTACTGTATATAGCCTCTCTACTGTATATAACCACTCTACTGTATAAAACCTCTACTGTCTATAGCCTCTCTACTGTATATAGCCTCTCTACTGTATATAGCCTCTCTACTGTATATAACCTCTCTACTGTATATAGCCTCTCTACTGTATGTAGTTTCGCTACTGTATATAACCTCTCTACTGTATATAACCTCTCTACTGTATATAGCCTCGCTACTGTATATAGCCTCTCTACTGTATATAGCCTCTCTACTGTATATAGCCTCTCTACTGTATATAGCCTCATGACTGTATATAGCCTCTCTACTGTATATAGCCTCTCTACTGTATATAGCCTCTCGGCTGAGGTGGATGTATTCTCACATACACACAAAGAGAGAGAGAGACAGAGAGAGAGAGAGAGAGAGAGAGAGAGAGAGAGAGAGAGAGAGAGAGAGAGAGAGAGAGAGAGAGAGAGAGAGAGAGAGAGAGAGAGAGAGAGAGAGAGAGAGAGAGAGAGAGAGAGAGAGAAAGAGAGAGAGAGAGAGAGAGAGGGAGAGAGACAGAGAGACAGAGAGAGGCCAGCTGCTCCAGTAGCTGTTTGTCTCTTTCTCCCTCACAGTGGAACATTTAGATGCAACCCCACACACCAGCACTGTGGAATGAGTCTGCTGGCCTACTTGCCTCTGACTGGGGGGATGGGGGGGGGTGAAGAGAGTGAGATGGTGTCTTTCCAATTGGTTGATCATCTTCACACTCTAATGCCCAAATAAGCCTGTGTGAGGAGACAGTGTTAGAGCGCATTAATCAGAGATGGGAATAGAGACAGCTATGTGTCTCAAATGGTAACCTATTGCATATATATATATATATATATTTATATATACTGTATAGTGCACTACTTTATATATATATATATATATATATATATATATATATATATATATAGTGCACTACTTTATATATATATATATATATATATATATCGTGGGCTACTTTAGACCTTTTGTTTTCACTCTTCAGACCAACTTGTATGGAATTGACATCAGTGGAGGCTCCTCCTCTTAGGAGGGGGAGGACCATCCTCCTCTTAGGAGAGGGAGGACCATCCTCCTCTTAGGAGAGGGAGGACCATCCTCCTCTTAGGAGAGGGAGGACCATCCTCCTTTTAGGAGAGGAAGGACCATCCTCCTCTTAGGAGAGGGAGGACCATCCTCTTCTTAGGAGAGGGAGGACCATTCTCCTCTTAGGAGAGGGAGGACCATTCTCCTCTTAGGAGAGGGAGGACCATCCTCCTCTTAAGGAGAGGGAGGACCATCCTCCTTTTAGGAGAGGGAGGACCATCCTCCTCTTAGGAGAGGGAGGACCATCCTCCTCTTAGGAGAGGGAGGACCATCCTCCTCTTGGGAGAGGGAGGACCATCCTCCTTTTAGGAGAGGAAGGACCATCCTCCTCTTAGGAGAGGGAGGACCATCCTCTTCTTAGGAGAGGGAGGACCATTCTCCTCTTAGGAGAGGGAGGACCATCCTCCTCTTAAGGAGAGGGAGGACCATCCTCCTTTTAGGAGAGGGAGGACCATCCTCCTCTTAGGAGAGGGAGGACCATCCTCCTCTTAGGAGAGGGAGGACCATCCTCCTCTTGGGAGAGGGAGGACCATCTCCTCTGAGGAGAGGGAGGACCATCCTCCTCTTAGGAAAGGGAGGACCATCCTCCTTTTAGGAGAGGGAGGACCATCCTCCTCTTAGGAGAGGGAGGACCATCCTCCTCTGTGAACTTTCATAAAAATATAAATAGTGAAATATATATATTTAAAAAAAGATGTATGTTCATGTCACCAAATTATATATAATTTCACTTACTTAGCTAGAAAATGCAGCTATCTAGTTTAGCTTATTCAAACACCCATCTCAAACAGAGAGGGATGCTATGTTACCTAGCTAGCTATGGCTATCAAACACTGAAACTCTTCCAAGTCAAGGTAAGCTTTTAGTTTTATTAATTTATTGCCATCAGAGCACACTGATGTAACTGCTAAACTGCTTGCTGACTGTACACTGTACTGCATGATTGTAGCGGGTTTACTAACGTGTTCTAGTAGCTATGTTAACTTGACGTTAGCTAATATGGATGTAGGTTGTGTGTAGCAGTTAGCGGTTATGATATGAAGGTTTGACTTGGAAAATTGCTTTCGTCTGGTCACAGGCAGTTGATGTATTGTGTACTTATGTCACAAGCGAAGGGAAAAGGTGAGAGGAGGGGAACGTGTAGATTACCCAACAATCAAAGGGATCATGCTGTTTGTATGTGAACTGTGTTTGCGTGTGATCAAGGATATATGCTTGCCGACGATTCTGTTTAAACACTTTTCTTAACGGAAGCAAACGGAAAGAAACGGGGATAAACATAACTGGATTTGTCCAAGAGAAACTTTCGTTTGCAACAGTTTGGACTAATGATTACACCCTAGATCATCTCGATGCAGGCAAGACTGTACAAGATGGTATTGAATGTGTCGATGTCTGTCACTTTGATTTCATTCATAGGCTAGTTTGTAGCAACCTTTTTATTTTTTATTTTATTTTATTTCACCTTTATTTAATTAACCAGGTAGGCTAGTTGAGAACAAGTTCTCATTTACAACTGTGACCTGGTCAATATAACACATAGCAGTGTGAACAGACAACAACACAAAGTTACACATGAAGTAAACAATAAACAAGTCAATAACACAGTAGAAAAAAAAGAAAAAAAAGAGTCTATATACATTGTGTGCAAAAGGCATGAGGAGGTACCTCGTGATGGGTACAGGGAAAATGATAGAGTATCATGTAGTAAGTTGCCTTAACTTATTGATATTACATTGAGCTGAGTGAATGGAATATGAAAGAGAGTCATCCAATATCCTGTAATAGAAATAAGGACATGCTCATAAGAAGAAAAAAAAGATAGTCCTCCCTCATCTTCAACGTCACCAACCGCCACTGACTGACAAAGCAGACTTGTAGCAGAGGAGCCTGGAGGGTTAACGGGGGAGGTCTGTAGGACCTGTGTAATTAAAAACACACGCACAGAATGTGCATACCCTTGGCTTTAATTACCAGTCAGTTTGGTCTGATGGGGTTTTCTATAGTTTAATGTCTGTACTACTGTTAATATGAGCTGAGATTAAACCTCTGTGTTATTGGTGGTAGGCCAGCATGAAGAGGTGTGAAGATCTGATTACCATTTAAGAGGACTATAGTCTCATGGGATCTGTCTGTCACTCGTGAGGATGTCTCAGTGAGTCAACAGATTGCCAGAGTTGGATCAAATCAAATCAAACCTGTACCCCTCTTTCTCTCCTCTTACCAACCTGTACCCCTCATTCTCTCCTCTTCCTAACCTGTGCCCCTTCTCCTCTCCCCTGCCTGTCTCTTCCCCTCTCCCCTGCTTATCTCTTCTCCTCTCCCCTGCCTGTCTCTTCCCCTCTCCCCTGCCTCTCTTCTCCTCTCCCCTGCCTATCTCTTCTCTTCTCCTCTCCCCTGCCTGTCTCTTCTCCTCTCCCCTGCCTATCTCTTCTCCTCTCCCCTGCCTATCTCTTCTCCTCTCCCCTGCCTGTCTCTTCTCCTCTCCCCTGCCTATCTCTTCTCCTCTCCCCTGTCTATCTCTTCTCCTCTCCCCTGCCTATCTCTTCTCCTCTCCCCTGCCTATCTCTTCTCCTCTCCCCTGCCTGTCTCTTCTCCTCTCCCCTGCCTATCTCTTCTCCTCTCCCCTGCCTATCTCTTCTCATCTACCCTGCCTGTCTCTTCTCTTCTCCCCTGCCTGTCTCTTCTTTTCTCCTCTCCCCTGCCTATCTCTTCTCCTCTCCCCTGCCTATCTCTTCTCCTCTCCCCTGCCTATCTCTTCTCCTCTACCCCGCCTGTCTCTTCTCCTCTACCCCGCCTGTCTCTTCTCTTCTCCCTCTCCCCCCGCCTGTCTCTTCTCCCCTCTCCCCTGCCTATCTCTTCTCCCTCTCCCCTGCCTATCTCTTCTCCTCTACCCCGCCTATCTCTTCTCCCTCTCCCCCGCCTATCTCTCTTCTCCTCTACCCCGCCTGTCTCTTCTCCTCTCCCCCGCCTGTCTCTTCTCCTCTCCCCCGCCTGTCTCTTCTCCTCTACCCCGCCTATCTCTTCTCCTCTCCCCCGCCTGTCTCTTCTCCTCTCCCCCGCCTGTCTCTTCTCCTCTCCCCCGCCTGTCTCTTCTCCTCTCCCCTGCCTATCTCTTCTCCTCTACCCTGCCTGTCTCTTCTCCTCTCCCCTGCCTGTCTCTTCTCCTCTCCCCTGCCTGTCTCTTCTCCTCTCCCCTGCCTATCTCTTCTCCTCTCCCCTGCCTATCTCTTCTCCTCTCCCCTGCCTGCATGTCTCTTCTCCTCTCCCCTGCCTGCCTGTCTCTTCTCCTCTCCCCTGCCTATCTCTTCTCCTCTCCCCTGCCTACCTGTCTCTTCTCCTCTCCCCTGCCTATCTCTTCTCCTCTCCCCGCCTGTCTCTTCTCCCTCTCCCCCGCCTGTCTCTTCCTCCTCCCCTGCCTGTCTCTTCCCTCTCCCCTGCCTGTCTCTTCTCCTCTCCCCTGCCTATCTCTTCTCCTCTCCCCTGCCTATCTCTTCTCCTCTCCCCCGCCTGTCTCTTCTCCTCTCCCCTGCCTATCTGTCTCTTCTCCTCTCCCCTGCCTATCTCTTCTCCTCTCCCCTGCCTATCTCTTCTCCTCTCCCCTGCCTATCTCTTCTCCTCTCCCCTGCCTGCCTGTCTCTTCTCCTCTCCCCTGCCTATCTCTTCTCCTCTCCCCTGCCTGTCTCTTCTCCTCTCCCCTGCCTATCTCTTCTCCTCTCCCCTGCCTATCTCTTCTCCTCTCCCCTGCCTATCTCTTCTGTACCTGTCCCGTCTTCCTCCTCTCTCCTGTAGGATGTTTTGTTGCTATTGGTAATCAGGTCTGTATCGTCAACAAACTTAATGGTTGAGTTTGAGACGTGCGTCGCCACAAAGTCATGGGTGAATAGGGAGTACAGGAGGTGCCTGAGCATCAGCGTGGCGGAGTTGTTATTGCCTACCTTCACCACCTGAGATCGGCCCGTCGGGAAGTCCAGGACCCAGTTGCACAGGGTGGCATTCAGACCCAGGGACCCCGAGCTTAATGATGAGCTTGAAGAGTTTAGTGGCACAGCCCTCTCAAAACAATTCAACCACAATAGTTTATCCCAAAAAGTTGTGAGACTGACAAGAATAAAAAACATTCTAAAGCTTCTAAAACATTCTAAAGCTTCTCCATTTCACCTTTTATATAGTCATGAAAAGTGTACAAAGGAAATGAATTTAACACCAAAAACTGTATTGCTCCATACACTTCTTCTTGCCTAATGAGCAAAGCAATGATGTCAGGGATATGACATCACGCAAGCTAAACCAATGGAGCATTCTAACAAGGGGTTTTCCTATACACATGTCCATAATGGAATGGTTTCATTATGAGCAACATATACATGTGCAAGTATCATACCTAAATTATAATACTGTGAAATAGCATCATGGCTCTTACAGAGGACACTGTCGTAAAGCTCCGGGTGTCGTGGGTGTGGAGTCAAATGCAGAAGACAGAGTTCAATGCTGTTCGTCTTTTAATAGCACCAACGCACCACAGGGTGCTCACAAAAGTTACGTTCCCAACCATAGGGAATCAAAAAATACAATGGAAAAAATCACGACCAGGCACTAACACGTACCTCAACAACAGAGCCGAAGGTTACACTGAAATAATCCCGCACAACAACCAGGCGGTCCGGCTGTCTAATAAAGACAAACTAATTAACATGAACAGGTGCTACAACTAAACATACAAGGAGGGGGAGGAAAAACAATCAGTGGCAGCTAATAGGCCGGTGACGACGACCGCCGAGCGCCACCCGCCCGGGAAGGGGAACCACCCTCGGTCGGACTCGTGACAACTGTGGTGTTGATCTGTAGTTGATTAACAGCATTCTTACAGGACACTGTGGTGTTGTTCTGCAGTCGATTAACAGCATTCTTACAGAGGACACTGTGGTGTTGTTCTGCAGTCGATTAACAGCATTTTTACAGAGGACACTGTGGTGTTGATCTGTAGTTGATTAACAACATTCTTACAGAGGACACTGTGGTGTTGTTCTGCAGTCGATTAACAGCATTCTTACAGAGGACACTGCGGTGTTGATCTGTAGTTGATGAACAGCATTCTTACAAGGGACAGTGTGCAGCAGGGTGGTGATTTCCGTGGATCTGTTGGGGAAGTATGCAAATTCTAGTGGGTGATAGGATCCTTAACCTCTTGCTCCTACCTGACACGCAGGCGTCCCATCTAGACATCTGGAAATGCAAAAGTGCTACGCTAAATGCTAATAGCACTCGTTAAAAATCAAACGTTCATTAAAATACACATGCAGGGTACTGAATTAAAGCTACACTCGTTGTGAATCCAGGCAACAAGTCAGATTTTTAAAATGCTTTTCGGGGCGAAAGCATGAGAAGCTATTATCTGATAGCATGTAACACCCCAAAAGACCCGCAGGGGACGTAAACAAAATAATTAGCATAGTCGGCGCTACACAAACCGCACAAATAAAATATAAAACATTCATTACCTTTGACCATCTTCTTTGTTGGCACTCCTAGATGTCCCATAATCACTATTAAATCGGTCCATATATAGCCTAGATATCGATCTATGAAGACTGTGTGATCAACCAAAAAAATAGCGTTTTATAACGTAACGTCATTTTTTTAACTAGCCTCTCAAAGCACTCCATGATGACATAATTGAGTGCTATGGGGCGATAGTTATTTAGTTCAGCTACCTTCATTTTCATGGGTAAAAGAACAATGATGGACATCTTGAAGCAAGTTGGGAGAACAGACTGGGACAGCGAGGAATTGAATATGTCCAAAAACACTCCAGCCAGCTGGTCTGCACACGCTCTGAGGAAGCGTTTTGGGATGCCATCTGGGCTGGAAGCCTTGCGAGGATTCATTCATTTGTATGCTGTTCTTTGTATGACATTTTAATATTTGATTATTAACCAATGATATTAGGCCACTCTTGGCCATGATTACAGACAGTGTCTTTTGACACTATATAAACGAGTCATCCCGCAGTGTTTGTGATTATACCCTGATGAAGACAGCTTGGCTGTCGAAACGTTGGTATTACATTTTTGCATCTGAGCTCCAAGAGTGTGCGGCTCGCTTTTATTTTCAGCCTTGCGAGGATTAACACACTTAAATGTCTTACACAGAGAACGAGAGCTCACATTCCTTGTGAGTGGTGGTGGCCCACATCGCGGCTCTGTGTTTTCCATGAAGCAGGCGAAGAAGGTGTTTAGTTTGTCTGGGAGTGAAGTGTCAGTGTATGTGACGTGGCTGGCTTTCCCTTCACAAACCTTGTTTGTCTGGAGTCCCTGCCACATACGTCTCGTGTCTGAGCCGTTGAATTGCGACTCTACTTTGTCCCTGTACTGTTGTTTAGCCTCTGTGATTGGCTTACGGAGCCTAATGGAGGTCATAGCTGGTCTGTTGGTACACGTCCATGTTCTCAGTCTCTTTGACATGAATAAATGCGGTGGTTGGCGCTTTCAATTTGGCGTGAATGCTGGGGATGTGGTCAACAAGAGGATAAGGCAGTGTGTCCTGGGGATGTGGCCAACAAGCGGATAAGGCAGTGTGTCCTGGGGATGTGGTCAACAAGAGGATAAGGCAGTGTGTCCTGGGGATGTGGCCAACAAGCAGATAAGGCAGTGTGTCCTGGGGATGTGGTCAACAAGCGGATAAGGCAGTGTGTTCTGGGGATGTGGTCAACAAGCAGATAAGGCAGTGTGTTCTGGGGATGTGGCCAACAAGAGGATAAGGCAGTGTGTCCTGGGGATGTGGTCAACAAGAGGATAAGGCAGTGTGTTCCGGGGATGTGGTCAACAAGCAGATAAGGCAGTGTGTTCCGGGGATGTGGTCAACAAGCAGATAAGGCAGTGTGTTCCGGGGATGTGGTCAACAAGAGGATAAGGCAGTGTGTCCTGGGGATGTGGCCAACAAGAGGATAAGGCAGTGTGTCCTGGGGATGTGGTCAACAAGAGGATAAGGCAGTGTGTTCCGGGGATGTGGTCAACAAGAGGATAAGGCAGTGTGTCCTGGGGATGTGGCCAACAAGCAGATAAGGCAGTGTGTCCTGGGGAGGTGGCCAACAAGCAGATAAGGCAGTGTGTCCTGGGGATGTGGTCAACAAGCGGATAAGGCAGTGTGTCCTGGGGATGTGGTCAACAAGAGCATAAGGCAGTGTGTCCTGGGGATGTGGTCAACAAGAGGATAAGGCAGTGTGTTCTGGGGATGTGGTCAACAAGCGGATAAGGCAGTGTGTCCTGGGGATGTGGTCAACAAGCGGATAAGGCAGTGTGTCCTGGGGATGTGGTCAACAAGAGGATAAGGCAGTGTGTTCCGGGGATGTGGTCAACAAGAGGATAAGGCAGTGTGTTCCGGGGATGTGGTCAACAAGAGGATAAGGCAGTGTGTCCTGGGGATGTGGTCAACAAGAGGATAAGGCAGTGTGTCCTGGGGATGTGGTCAACAAGAGGATAAGGCAGTGTGTTCCGGGGATGTGGTCAACAAGCGGATAAGGCAGTGTGTTCTGGGGATGTGGTCAACAAGAGGATAAGGCAGTGTGTCCTGGGGATGTGGTCAACAAGAGGATAAGGCAGTGTGTTCCGGGGATGTGGTCAACAAGAGGATAAGGCAGTGTGTTCTGGGGATGTGGTCAACAAGAGGATAAGGCAGTGTGTCCTGGGGATGTGGTCAACAAGTGGATAAGGCAGTGTGTCCTGGGGATGTGGTCAACAAGAGGATAAGGCAGTGTGTCCTGGGGATGTGGTCAACAAGAGGATAAGGCAGTGTGTTCCGGGGATGTGGTCAACAAGCAGATAAGGCAGTGTGTCCTGGGGATGTGGCCAACAAGAGGATAAGGCAGTGTGTCCTGGGGATGTGGTCAACAAGAGGATAAGGCAGTGTGTTCCGGGGATGTGGTCAACAAGAGGATAAGGCAGTGTGTTCTGGGGATGTGGTCAACAAGCAGATAAGGCAGTGTGTCCTGGGGATGTGGTCAACAAGAGGATAAGGCAGTGTGTCCTGGGGATGTGGTCAACAAGAGGATAAGGCAGTGTGTCCTGGGGATGTGGTCAACAAGAGGATAAGGCAGTGTGTTCCGGGGATGTGGTCAACAAGCAGATAAGGCAGTGTGTTCCGGGGATATGGCCAACAAGCGGATAAGGTAGTGACGTAAGCAGTGATGGTAGTTCCTCTATGCCAAACTGACGTTCTGTTCCGTACAGATGTGTTCATCAGGAACTATTGGAACGTTATGGCAGGGAACCCAAATGTCTAGAGAGACTGATCACTGACTGACAAAGAAGACAAGTGACAATTTGACAGAATAAACTGCTGGAATATGAGAAAACTATTGGAACGTTATGGCAGGGAACCCAAATGTCTAGAGAGACTGATCACTGACTGACAAAGAAGACAAGTGACAATTTGACAGAATAAACTGCTGGAATATGAGAAAATGAAATCGACTAAAACGTGACCTTGCTCCTTTAACAAAAGCAATATTATTATCGTGCCATTTTAAAAATGATATTCTTTCATAGTTTCATAAGGAAATACCTCAGTAACAGCCATTCAACCTATATCGGCTATTAGTTTACAAGGACACTCAGTCAAGACTGATGCAAAAGTCGTTATTATAGTTTAACTGGAGAAGTAGAATCCAATCATTGGTTTGACCCGCCGATGAAAGAAAGTCATTCCGTAGCTGTATGTGAGTAGAGAAGCCTTAGGCCAGGATTCAGTCAGATCGTTCTCTGTCAGTAACGCACCATTTAAAAGGTCATTTACGATTGAGACCACACACACATGTAGCATTTACTGTGAAAGCGGTCTCTGTGAAGCCGGGAACTTTCCTACCCAGCTACATGTAATTGAAAAGACTTTGAAAAGACGACAATGCCAGACGTTTAATATACAGTACAGTACATTCGCTTTTGGTTGAAAGTGAAAGTTGAAAATATGTATTTTTCAGGTCGTTGTTTCAACATATATATATACTATATACATATACTATACTATTATACTATTGTTATACTATTGTTTTCCTTCACAGAAAATATTTAGTGCCACACATTCTGGCAGAAAATAGACTCATTTTCCTGCGTGTTTTTTTCTCCTCTCTCGTTCTCAATCTGTCTTCTCTTCCACCCTCTGCTCTTCTCTGAGCAGAGCAGGCAGGCCCGTTGCCCTAATGTCATCAGACTCCAGACACACACAGCGTGTACACATACTGCGCCAGAGCCTCTTGCTATCTCTAACCTATCCAGCTCTGATAGTAGCTATCTCTAACCTATCCAGCTCTGATAGTGCTATCTCTAACCTATCCAGCTCTGATAGTGCTATCTCTAACCTATCCAGCTCTGATAGTAGCATCTCTAACCTATCCAGCTCTGATAGTGCTATCTCTAACCTATCCAGCTCTGATAGTAGCATCTCTAACCTATCCAGCTCTGATAGTAGCATCTCTAACCTATCCAGCTCTGATAGTGCTATCTCTAACCTATCCAGCTCTGATAGTGCTATCTCTAACCTATCCAGCTCTGATAGTAGCATCTCTAACCTATCCAGCTAACCTATCCAGCTCTGATAGTGCTATCTCTAACCTATCCAGCTCAGCTCTGATCCAGCTCTGTAGTGCTATCTCTAACCTATCCAGCTCTGATAGTGCTATCTCTAACCTATCCAGCTCTGATAGTACTATCTCTAACCTATCCAGCTCTGATAGTGCTATCTCTAACCTATCCATCTCTGATAGTGCTATCTCTAACCTATCCAGCTCTGATAGTGCTATAATCATCCAGCTCTGATAGTGCTATTTAACCTCATCCATTTCTCAAAGAACACAACCCAGAGGTGGACAGGTCAAATCCAGTCTGATAGGACATAAACTATCCAGCTTGTATGGTGACTGATGATATAATACTCTGATAGTGTGTTATTATCTCTGATGATATAATACTGTAATTCCAGTGTTGGAGGTGTTATCTCTGATGATATAATACTGTATTGTAGTGTTGGAGGTGTTACCTGAGACTAGTCCTGTATCTCTGATGATATAATACTGTATTGTAGTGTTGGAGGTGTTATCTCTGATGATATAATACTGTATTGTAGTGTTAAGGTGTTACCTGAGTAGTCCTGTATCTCTGATGATATAATACTGTATTGTAGTGTTGGAGGTGTTACCTGAGACTAGTCCTGTATCTCTGATGATAGTATATAATACTGTATTGTAGTGTTGGAGGTGTTATCTCTGATGATATAATACTGTATTGTAGTGTTGGAGGTGTTACCTGAGACTAGTCCTGTATATCTGATGATATAATACTGTATTGTAGTGTTGGAGGTGTTATCTCTGATGATATAATACTGTATTGTAGTGTTGGAGGTGTTATCTCTGATGATATAATACTGTATTGTAGTGTTGGAGGTGTTATCTCTGATGATATAATACTGTATTGTAGTGTTGGAGGTGTTATCTCTGAGATATAATACTGTATTGTAGTGTACCTGGAGGTGTTACCTGAGAGTTGTCCTGTATCTCTGATGATATAATACTGTATTGTAGTGTTGGAGGTGTTATCTCTGATGATATAATACTGTATTGTAGTGTTGGAGGTGTTATCTCTGATGATATAATACTGTATTGTAGTGTTGGAGGTGTTATCTCTGATGATATAATACTGTATTGTAGTGTTGGAGGTGTTACCTGAGACTAGTCCCAGAGCGCCAAGACCAGTATCTCTGATGATATAATACTGTATTGTAGTGTTGGAGGTGTTATCTGAGTGTCCTGTATCTCTGATGATATAATATATTGTAGTGTTGAGGTGTTATCTCTGATGATATAATACTGTATTGTAGTGTTGGAGGTGTTATCTCTGATGATATAATACTGTATTGTAGTGTTGGAGGTGTTATCTCTGGTGATATAATACTGTATTGTAGTGTTGGAGGTGTTACCTGAGACTAGACCAGTATCTCTGATGATATAATACTGTATTGTAGTGTTGGAGGTGTTATCTCTGATGATATAATACTGTATTGTAGTGTTGGAGGTGTTATCTCTGATGATATAATACTGTATTGTAGTGTTGGAGGGTGTTATCTCTGATGATATAATACTGTATTGTAGTGTTGGAGGTGTTATCTCTGATGATATAATACTGTATTGTAGTGTTGGAGGTGTTACCTGAGACTAGACCAGTATCTCTGATGATATAATACTGTATTGTAGTGTTGGAGGTGTTACCTGAGACTAGACCAGTATCTCTGATGATATAATACTGTATTGTAGTGTTGGAGGTGTTATCTCTGATGATATAATACTGTATTGTAGTGTTGGAGGTGTTATCTCTGATGATATAATACTGTATTGTAGTGTTGGAGGTGTTATCTCTGATGATATAATACTGTATTGTAGTGTTGGAGGTGTTACCTGAGACTAGACCAGTATCTCTGATGATATAATACTGTATTGTAGTGTTGGAGGTGTTATCTCTGATGATATAATACTGCATTGTAGTGTTGGAGGTGTTATCTCTGATGATGTAATACTGTATTGTAGTGTTGGAGGTGTTATCTCTGATGATATAATACTGTATTGTAGTGTTGGAGGTGTTATCTCTGATGATATAATACTGTATTGTAGTGTTGGAGGTGTTATCTCTGATGATATAATACTGTATTGTAGTGTTGGAGGTGTTATCTCTGATGATATAATACTGTATTGTAGTGTTGGAGGTGTTACCTCTGATGATATAATACTGTATTGTAGTGTTGGAGGTGTTATCTCTGATGATATAATACTGTATTGTAGTGTTGGAGGTGTTACCTGAGACTAGTCCTGTATCTCTGATGATATAATACTGTATTGTAGTGTTGGAGGTGTTATCTCTGATGATATAATACTGTATTGTAGTGTTGGAGGTGTTATCTCTGATGATATAATACTGTATTGTAGTGTTGGAGGTGTTACCTGAGACTAGTCCTGTATCTCTGATGATATAATACTGTATTGTAGTGTTGGAGGTGTTATCTCTGATGATATAATACTGTATTGTAGTGTTGGAGGTGTTACCTGAGACTAGTCCAGTATCTCTGCATTAGTCAGTAGTCCGACTTACAGCAGAGCCCTTCTCACACAGAGCTGCTTGCCCAGGGGTTGGCCCAGGGTTGGCCCAGGGGTTGGCCCAGGGGTTGGCCCAGGGGTTGGCTCAGGGGTTGGCTCAGGGGTTGGCTCTGGGGTTGGCTCTGGGGTTGGCTCTGGGGTTGGCCCAGGGGTTGGCTCAGGGGTTGACTCAGGGGTTGGCTCTGGGGTTGGCTCTGGGGTTGGCCCAGGGTTGGCTCAGGGGTTGGCTCAGGGGTTGGCCCAGGGTTGGCTCAGGGTTGGCCCAGGGGTTGGCTCAGGGGTTGGCCAGGGGTTGGCTCAGGGGTTGGCCAGGGGTTGGCCAAGGCCAGGAACAGTGACCGTAGCAGCTGGACATACACTCTTTCACACAGTCACACAGTCAACAACATTGTCATACAGTGAATCCACATATATCATCACAACACTAAATACTTGGTTTAGTGTATACTGTGTAGGTAGTGTCCTGTCCCTGTCCTGAGCCACAGAGCCCAGAAGATTCCTCCTCAAAACAACAGGAATGATGTTAAAGACTATAGCTATAACAGAGACGTTCAGTTCAACCATGGCAGACTGACTAGACTAATGGTACATAATGAATGACGGACTGCCCAGTTCATCATCAGTTCATATTGGAGCAGCAGCTGTCTCACCTCATACTATATTGGAGCAGCAGCTGTCTCACCTCATACTATATTGGAGCAGCAGCTGTCTCACCTCATACTATATTGGAGCAGCAGCAGCTGTCTCACCTCATACTATATTGAAGCAGCTGTCTCACCTCATACTATATTGGAGCAGCATCATCTGTCTCACCTCATACTATATTGGAGCAGCAGCTGTCTCACCTCCTACTATATTGGAGCAGCAGCAGCTGTCTCACCTCCTACTATATTGGAGCAGCAGCAGCTGTCTCACCTCCTACTATATTGGATCAGCTGAAGCTGTCTCACCTCCTACTATATTGGATCAGCTGAAGCTGTCTCACCTCCTACTATATTGGAGCAGCAGCAGCTGTCTCACCTCCTACTATATTGGATCAGCTGAAGCTGTCTCACCTCCTACTATATTGGAGCAGCAGCAGCTGTCTCACCTCCTACTATATTGGAGCAGCTGAATTTTGGTAATGCCAAACTGGGCCTGTTAGTTCTTCAACACCAGGTTATCCATGTTCCTAGACATCTGTTAGACCTGGTGGAATGAAAACACTTACATTACGAGAGAAAGAGATGGGGGAAAAAAGATGCAGACAGTTTGGGACATATTTTTATAACCTCTAGCTATCTCCCCTTCCCTTCCCTGTTGACAGCCTGCACCAGCCCAGTGAGCACACTCTCCAGCCAGCACTCTGGGACAATCTCCAGCAGCTTCCAGCACGCCCTCCGACACAACATGTCTGAGCGCGTGCAGAGGGAGAAGCAAAGGGGCCAGCACCTCAATCACTAACCCTGCAGAAAGAGACAAACAATTAAGATAGCAGGTAGTCTAGAGTGTTAGACCAGTAACTGAAAGGTCACTTAAATCTAATTCCTCCTGTAGTAAGTCGCTCTGTATAAAGAGCATCGGCTACATTATGTAACTCTTCTGATGAATGGAAAAGTGTTGCAGTTGACAATCATCAATGCAGGACAAACACATTGTGTTGATTTCAGCCTCAGTTTCCACTGTTCCTGAACACAGGCTTTCCCCCAGTGCAAGGACCACAGATGTCAGGGAACAGTCTTTTCCCTCTGCTAACAACACAGTGCATGGACCACAGAGACGTCAGGGAACAGTCTTTTCCCTCTGCTAACAACACAGTGCATGGCTCACAGAGACATCAGGGAGCAGTCTTTTCCCTCTGCTAACAACACAGTGCATGGCTCACAGAGACATCAGGGAGCAGTCTTTTCCCTTTGCTAACAACACAGTGCATGGCTCACAGAGACGTCAGGGAGCAGTCTTTTCCCTCTGCTAACAACACAGTGCATGGCCCACAGACATCAGGGAGCAGTCTTTTCCCTCTGCTAACAACACAGTGCATGGACCACAGACGTCAGGGAGCAGTCTTTTCCCTCTGCTAACAACACAGTGTTTTGACAGTGAGTGATACACGTAATAATAACATACAAGTCTGATAGACAGGTAATCGTTAAAACAGAGATAAATAGGCCCTTAATCGGAATATGCTATGCCTGCATTTAACTTCTTGGTGACAGGGGCAGTATTTTCACATCCGGATGAAAATCATGCCCAAATTCAACTGCCTTCTACTCATCCCCAGAAGACAAGATATTATTAGTATTGGATAGAAAACACACTCTTTAAGGAACATTTATTGTGTAACTGGGAGTCTCGTGAGTGAAAACATCCGAAGATGATCAAAGGTAAGCGATTCATTTGATTGCTTTTCTGATGTTCGTGACCAAGCTACTGTGATGCTTGGTGTTCATAATTTGTACCTTTATTTTACTAGGCAAGTCAGTTAAGAACAAATTCTTATTTTCAATGACAGCCTAGGAACAGTGGGTTAACTGCCTGTTCAGGGGCAGAACAACAGATTTGTACCTTGTCAGCTCGGGGATTCGAACTTGCAACCTTTCGGTTACTAGTCCAACACTCTAACCACTAGGCTACCCTGCCGCCCCATGTTTTGTCTAGTGATCGATAAACTTACAAACGCTTGGATTGCTTTCGCTGTAAAGCATATTTCAAAAATCGGACATGACAGGTGGATTAACAAAGAGCTAAGCTATGTTTTGCTATATTGCACTTGTGATTTCATGAATATAAATATTTTTAGTAATATTATTTGAATGTGGCGTCTCTGCAATTCAGTGGTTGTTGATGACAACAATCCCGCTAACGGGATGGGTAGCATCAATAAGTTAACTTAATCTAATTCAGCCTCAGGTGTCCATTCCACCACCTCAGACATTTCCATCTTTCTGCCATAAATGCAATCCTGCATAGGCTGTAATGTCTCCATATAGTCTTGGGCAACAGTAACCAGCCACTTCCAACAGCGACAACATGTGCTGAGAGGTAACAGGTTTAGGCAGGGACTTTATCGCCGCAAACCCTATCTTTAGAGAGGGCGTGACCCTCAGATGTAATGTCTTGACTCAAATATTTAACAGAACTTCTACACAACGGCATCTCAGAGGGGGAAGTATTATGACCATTTTAAGCTTAGATAAATCAACAATGCCTTAGTATCTTCGTGACAGATTCCCTCAGATGAGGAACAGACCAACAGGTCATCAACGTATTGAACCACCTCAAAGGGGAATAAAACAATTCCAGGTTTCTCGCAATTTCCTGGACAAAAACAATGGCCTTGTGCCATCACCGTCCAAGTCCCTTTTTCCTAAGAAACATAAAAGAGGACCAATCCTGTGACCCGGGGTCAACAGGAATGCTGAAAAATGTATTAGCCATATCTATAACTGAGGGTGGGGGGACTTGGGAATGAATTGTAACTGTGTTCGGTACCAAGGGTTCTCTGGGGTGAACAGCGTCATCAACTATTCTAAAATCTTGTACCCAAACTATATATCACCAGCTGGCTTCCTTACAGGTAAAAACTATATATGACAAGATGGCTTCCTAACAGGTAAAAACTATATATCACCAGCTGGCTTCCTTACAGGTAAAAACTATATATGACAAGATGGCTTCCTAACAGGTAAAAACTATATATCACCAGCTGGCTTCCTTACAGGTAAAAACTATATATGACAAGATGGCTTCCTAACAGGTAAAAACTATATATCACCAGCTGGCTTCCTTACAGGTAAAAACTATATATCACCAGCTGGCTTCCTTACAGGTAAAAACTATATATGACAAGATGGCTTCCTAACAGGTAAAAACTATATATCACCAGCTGGCTTCCTTACAGGTAAAAACTATATATGACAAGATGGCTTCCTAACAGGTAAAAACTATATATCACCAGCTGGCTTCCTTACAGGTAAAAACTATATATGACAAGATGGCTTCCTAACAGGTAAAAACTATATATCACCAGCTGGCTTCCTTACAGGTAAAAACTATATATGACAAGATGGCTTCCTAACAGGTAAAAACTATATATCACCAGCTGGCTTCCTTACAGGTAAAAACTATATATGACAAGATGGCTTCCTAACAGGTAAAAACTATATATCACCAGCTGGCTTCCTTACAGGTAAAAACTATATATGACAAGATGGCTTCCTAACAGGTAAAAACTATATATCACCAGCTGGCTTCCTTACAGGTAAAAACTATATATGACAAGATGGCTTCCTAACAGGTAAAAGCTATATAGGACAAGATGGCTTCCTAACAGGTAACAGCTATATAGGACAAGATGGCTTCCTTACAGGTAAAAGCTATATATGACAAGATGGCTTCCTAACAGGTAAAAACTATATATGACAAGATGGCTTCCTAACAGGTAAAAACTATATATCACCAGCTGGCTTCCTTACAGGTAAAAACTATATATCACCAGCTGGCTTCCTTACAGGTAAAAACTATATATGACAAGATGGCTTCCTAACAGATAAGAACTATATATGACAAGATGGCTTCCTAACAGGTAAAATAGTGATGTGAAAGGGAGAATTTGGGCATGGGCTCAAAGCCCTGTTTTCAACCAGAGGGCCTGATGAAAGGGAATAATACCCTTTTCTGCTTCTTTGCTAAGAGGCTACTGAGCTTTATATGGTCTGTGATTATTCTTCGGGGACAACTTTCACTGAGGTGGCACCTCTCATCTTCCCAATATCGGTCTAAGGAGACAGCCCAGAGCTGTTCTGGCACTTCATCCAGTTATGGTATGTGGGAGTTATCTTGGGACATAACCATCGTAGTTTTGGTAGGAATAGGTTCTTTCTTCTGTATCGTTCTAGTAGTAACCCAGAATAGGGGAAAAATAGTCCCACCCCCATCCCAGGCCATCCAATCAGTGACTGTCATCACATTCTTCATCCAAGATCCAACATCTTTCCTTTCTCGATTGCTTTTTTGCTGTTGACATACTACAGTGTGGGACAGCGGCCATTACTTCATACATCAATCTCTGTAGTGTACGTCAGACAGCAAAACTCAGGCCACTGTAAATTCCTCACCGTAGTATATTCCATTAATTGTCACTTCCACTCTGCTTTGTCCGTGTTTAGTGATATTCAGGGTCTTCTTCACCCAGAGGGAACAGCTGCAATGCAGTAAAGATGTTCCGGGACCTCCCATGCACAGTGGTGTGGAGACCGCTCATCTCCTTTGCAGTCTTTATCATCGTCATCATCAGAGCTGAATTCTGGAGGGCTGTCGGCATTGTCCCTTTGTCTGAGGTCGTAGTCCATCTTTGGTTTTGGCCTTATCTTGGGTCTTTCATATTTTGGGGGTTTAATCCCTTCTACTTCGGCTCCCGCCCCCTGCCCATAATAGGCTGCGGTGCGGGCAGGTTTCATGGTCATGGAACTATCCTGTACCGCGGTTCTCTTGTCTATCAGCCAGGGGGTTGGTTTTGGCCTTGGTCACCCCCACCAAGAGGTCCTCCCAGATGATTCGGAGTGGGTGGTGACAGTGCTGTGGTCAAGATTGGATAAAGTCGGTCAAACTTTTCTCTCAGCCTACTCCTACTTCCTCCCATCTTCCTTTTGTTTGTATTCGTCTTTCTCTTGCGTCGTTGCAATCAGTCCTTTTGCTTTACCATCAGTCCTCTTGCTCTACCATCAGTCCTCTTTCTACCATCAGTCCTCTTGCTCTACCATCAGTCCTCTTGCTTTACCATCAGTCCTCTTGTATCTTTACCATCAGTCCTCTTGCTTTACCATCAGTCCTCTTGCTTTACCATCAGTCCTCTTGCATCTTTACCATCAGTCCTCTTGTATCTTTACCATCAGTCCTCTTGCTTTACCATCAGTCCTCTTGCTTTACCATCAGTCCTCTTTTACCATCAGTCCTCTTGTATCTTTACCATCAGTCCTCTTGCTTTACCATCAGTCCTCTTGCTTTACCATCAGTCCTCTTGTATCTTTACCATCAGTCCTCTTGCTTTACCATCAGTCCTCTTGTATCTTTACCATCAGTCCTCTTGCATCTTTACCATCAGTCCTCTTGTATCTTTACCATCAGTCCTCTTGTATCTTTACCATCAGTCCTCTTGCTTTACCATCAGTCCTCTTGTATCTTTACCATCAGTCCTCTTGCTTTACCATCAGTCCTCTTGTATCTTTACCATCAGTCCTCTTGCTTTACCATCAGTCCTCTTGCCTTTACCATCAGTCCTCTTGTATCTTTACCATCAGTCCTCTTGTATCTTTACCATCAGTCCTCTTGCTTTACCATCAGTCCTCTTCTTTACCATCAGTCCTCTTTTACCATCAGTCCTCTTGTATCTTTACCATCAGTCCTCCTTTACCATCAGTCCTCTTCTTTACCATCAGTCCTCTTGCCTTCTACCATCAGTCCTCTTGCTTTACCATCAGTCCTCTTGCATCTTTACCATCAGTCCTCTTGTATCTTTACCATCAGTCCTCTTGTATCTTTACCATCAGTCCTCTTGCTTTACCATCAGTCCTCTTGCATCTTTACCATCAGTCCTCTTGCCTCTACCATCAGTCCTCTTGTATCTTTACCATCAGTCCTCTTGTATCTTTACCATCAGTCCTCTTGCATCTTTACCATCAGTCCTCTTGTATCTTTACCATCAGTCCTCTTGCATCTTTACCATCAGTCCTCTTGTATCTTTACCATCAGTCCTCTTGCTTTACCATCAGTCCTCTTGCATCTTTACCATCAGTCCTCTTGTATCTTTACCATCAGTCCTCTTGCTTTACCATCAGTCCTCTTGCATCTTTACCATCAGTCCTCTTGCATCTTTACCATCAGTCCTCTTGCTTTAACATCAGTCCTCTTGTATTTTTACCATCAGTCCTCTTGCTTTAACATCAGTCCTCTTGCCTCTTTACCATCAGTCCTCTTGCTTTACCATCAGTCCTCTTGTATCTTTACCATCAGTCCTCTTGCTTTACCATCAGTCCTCTTGCATCTTTACCATCAGTCCTCTTGCTTTACCATCAGTCCTCTTGTATCTTTACCATCAGTCCTCTTGTATCTTTACCATCAGTCCTCTTGTATCTTTACCATCAGTCCTCTTGCTTTACCATCAGTCCTCTTGCATCTTTACCATCAGTCCTCTTGCTTTACCATCAGTCCTCTTGCATCTTTACCATCAGTCCTCTTGCATCTTTACCATCAGACCTCTTGCTTTACCATCAGTCCTCTTGCATCTTTACCATCAGTCCTCTTGCATCTTTACCATCAGTCCTCTTGCATCTTTACCATCAGACCTCTTGCTTTACCATCAGTCCTCTTGCATCTTTACCATCAGTCCTCTTGTATCTTTACCATCAGTCCTCTTGCATCTTTACCATCAGTCCTCTTGCTTTACCATCAGTCCTCTTGTATCTTTACCATCAGTCCTCTTGTATCTTTACCATCAGTCCTCTTGTATCTTTACCATCAGTCCTCTTGCTTTACCATCAGTCCTCTTGTATCTTTACCATCAGTCCTCTTGTATCTTTACCATCAGTCCTCTTGTATCTTTACCATCAGTCCTCTTGCTTTACCATCAGTCCTCTTGTATCTTTACCATCAGTCCTCTTGTATCTTTACCATCAGTCCTCTTCTCTTTACCATCAGTCCTCTTGTATCTTTACCATCAGTCCTCTTGCATCTTTACCATCAGTCCTCTTGTATCTTTACCATCAGTCCTCTTGTATCTTTACCATCAGTCCTCTTGTATCTTTACCATCAGTCCTCTTGCATCTTTACCATCAGTCCTCTTGTATCTTTACCATCAGTCCTCTTGCATCTTTACCATCAGTCCTCTTGCATCTTTACCATCAGTCCTCTTGTATCTTTACCATCAGTCCTCTTGTATCTTTACCATCAGTCCTCTTGCTTTACCATCAGTCCTCTTGCATCTTTACCATCAGTCCTCTTGCATCTTTACCATCAGTCCTCTTGCATCTTTACCATCAGTCCTCTTGTATCTTTACCATCAGTCCTCTTGTATCTTTACCATCAGTCCTCTTGTATCTTTACCATCAGTCCTCTTGCTTTACCATCAGTCCTCTTGTATCTTTACCATCAGTCCTCTTGCTTTACCATCAGTCCTCTCTTTACCATCAGTCCTCTTGTATCTTTACCATCAGTCCTCTTGTATCTTTACCATCAGTCCTCTTGTATTTTACCATCAGTCCTCTTGCTTTACCATGTATCTTTACCATCAGTCCTCTTGTCATCTTTACCATCAGTCCTCTTGTATCTTTACCATCAGTCCTCTTGTATCTTTACCATCAGTCCTCTTGTATCTTTACCATCAGTCCTCTTGTATCTTTACCATCAGTCCTCTTGCTTTACCATCAGTCCTCTTGCATCTTTACCATCAGTCCTCTTGTATCTTTACCATCAGTCCTCTTGTATCTTTACCATCAGTCCTCTTGCTTTACCATCAGTCCTCTTGTATCTTTACCATCAGTCCTCTTGCTTTACCATCAGTCCTCTTGTATCTTTACCATCAGTCCTCTTGCTTTACCATCAGTCCTCTTGCATCTTTACCATCAGTCCTCTTGTATCTTTACCATCAGTCCTCTTGTATCTTTACCATCAGTCCTCTTGTATCTTTACCATCAGTCCTCTTGTATCTTTACCATCAGTCCTCTTGCTTTACCATCAGTCCTCTTGCTTTACCATCAGTCCTCTTGTATCTTTACCATCAGTCCTCTTGTATCTTTACCATCAGTCCTCTTGCTTTACCATCAGTCCTCTTGCTTTACCATCAGTCCTCTTGCTTTACCATCAGTCCTCTTGTATCTTTACCATCAGTCCTCTTGTATCTTTACCATCAGTCCTCTTGCTTTACCATCAGTCCTCTTGCTTTACCATCAGTCCTCTTGTATCTTTACCATCAGTCCTCTTGTATCTTTACCATCAGTCCTCTTGCTTTACCATCAGTCCTCTTGCATCTTTACCATCAGTCCTCTTGCTTTACCATCAGTCCTCTTGTATCTTTACCATCAGTCCTCTTGTATCTTTACCATCAGTCCTCTTGTATCTTTACCATCAGTCCTCTTGCTTTACCATCAGTCCTCTTGTATCTTTACCATCAGTCCTCTTGTATCTTTACCATCAGTCCTCTTGCATCTTTACCATCAGTCCTCTTGCTTTACCATCAGTCCTCTTGTATCTTTACCATCAGTCCTCTTGTATCTTTACCATCAGTCCTCTTGCTTTACCATCAGTCCTCTTGTATCTTTACCATCAGTCCTCTTGCTTTACCATCAGTCCTCTTGTATCTTTACCATCAGTCCTCTTGCTTTACCATCAGTCCTCTTGCATCTTTACCATCAGTCCTCTTGTTTTAACATCAGTCCTCTTCTTTAACATCAGTCCTCTTGCATCTTTACCATCAGTCCTCTTGCTTTACCATCAGTCCTCTTGCATCTTTACCATCAGTCCTCTTGTATCTTTACCATCAGTCCTCTTGCATCTTTACCATCAGTCCTCTTGTATCTTTACCATCAGTCCTCTTGTATCTTTACCATCAGTCCTCTTGTATCTTTACCATCAGTCCTCTTGTATCTTTACCATCAGTCCTCTTGTATCTTTACCATCAGTCCTCTTGTATCTTTACCATCAGTCCTCTTGCATCTTTACCATCAGTCCTCTTGCTTTACCATCAGTCCTCTTGCTTTACCATCAGTCCTCTTGTATCTTTACCATCAGTCCTCTTGTATCTTTACCATCAGTCCTCTTGTATCTTTACCATCAGTCCTCTTGTATCTTTACCATCAGTCCTCTTGCTTTACCATCAGTCCTCTTGTATCTTTACCATCAGTCCTCTTGCATCTTTACCATCAGTCCTCTTGTATCTTTACCATCAGTCCTCTTGTATCTTTACCATCAGTCCTCTTGTATCTTTACCATCAGTCCTCTGCATCTTTACCATCAGTCCTCTTGCATCTTTACCATCAGTCCTCTTGTATCTTTACCATCAGTCCTCTTGTATCTTTACCATCAGTCCTCTTGTATCTTTACCATCAGTCCTCTTGCTTTACCATCAGTCCTCTTGCATCTTTACCATCAGTCCTCTTGCATCTTTACCATCAGTCCTCTTGTATCTTTACCATCAGTCCTCTTGTATCTTTACCATCAGTCCTCTTGTATCTTTACCATCAGTCCTCTTGCCTCTTTACCATCAGTCCTCTTGTATCTTTACCATCAGTCCTCTTGCATCTTTACCATCAGTCCTCTTGTATCTTTACCATCAGTCCTCTTGTATCTTTACCATCAGTCCTCTTGTATCTTTACCATCAGTCCTCTTGTATCTTTACCATCAGTCCTCTTGTATCTTTACCATCAGTCCTCTTGTATCTTTACCATCAGTCCTCTTGTATCTTTACCATCAGTCCTCTTGT
>NW_025745900.1:135000-142500 GCF_021184085.1 Oncorhynchus gorbuscha | reverse complement strand
TGAGGCACTCCAGGACCAGGGCTGTCTATCCCGAGGCACTCCAGGACCAGGGCTGCCTATCCTGAGGCACTCCAGGACCAGGGCTGTCTATCCCGAGGCACTCCAGGACCAGGGCTGTCTCTCCTGAGGCACTCCAGGACCAGGACTGTCTCTCCTGAGGCACTCCAGGACCAGGGCTGTCTATCCCGAGGCACTCCAGGACCAGGGCTGTCTCTCCTGAGGCACTCCAGGACCAGGGCTGTCTATCCCGAGGCACTCCAGGACCAGGGCTGCCTATCCTGAGGCACTCCAGGACCAGGGCTCTCTCCTGAGGCACTCCAGGACCAGGACTATCTATCCCGAGGCACTCCAGGACCAGGGCTGTCTGTCCCGAGGCACTCCAGGACCAGGGCTGTCTATCCCGAGGCACTCCAGGACCAGGGCTGTCTATCCCGAGGCACTCCAGGACCAGGGCTGCCTGTCCCGAGGCACTCCAGGACCAGGGCTGTCTGTCCCGAGGCACTCCAGGACCAGGGCTGTCTATCGAGGCACTCCAGGACCAGGGCTGTCTGTCCCGAGGCACTCCAGGACCAGGGCTGTCTGTCCCGACCACTCCAGGACCAGGGCAGTCTGTCCCGAGGCACTCCAGGACCAGGGCAGTCTGTCCCGAGGCACTCCAGGACCAGGGCTGTCTGTCCCGAGGCACTCCAGGACCAGGGCTGTCTGTCCCGAGGCACTCCAGGACCAGGGCTGTCTGTCCCGAGGCACTCCAGGACCAGGGCTGTCTGTCCCGAGGCACTCCAGGACCAGGGCTGTCTGTCCCGAGGCACTCCAGGACCAGGGCTGTCTGTCCCGAGGCACTCCAGGACCAGGGCTGTCTGTCCCGAGGCACTCCAGGACCAGGGCTGTCTATCCCGAGGCACTCCAGGACCAGGGCTGTCTATCCCGAGGCACTCCAGGACCAGGGCTGTCTCTCCCGAGGCACTCCAGGACCAGGGCTGTCTATCCCGAGGCACTCCAGGACCAGGGCTGTCTGTCCCGAGGCACTCCAGGACCAGGGCTGTCTATCCCGAGGCACTCCAGGACCAGGGCTGTCTATCCCGAGGCACTCCAGGACCAGGGCTGTCTCTCCCGAGGCACTCCAGGACCAGGACTGTCTCTCCTGAGGCACTCCAGGACCAGGGCTGTCTATCCCGAGGCACTCCAGGACCAGGGCTGCCTATCCTGAGGCACTCCAGGACCAGGGCTGTCTATCCCGAGGCACTCCAGGACCAGGGCTGTCTCTCCTGAGGCACTCCAGGACCAGGACTGTCTCTCCTGAGGCACTCCAGGACCAGGGCTGTCTATCCCGAGGCACTCCAGGACCAGGGCTGTCTCTCCTGAGGCACTCCAGGACCAGGGCTGTCTATCCCGAGGCACTCCAGGACCAGGGCTGCCTATCCTGAGGCACTCCAGGACCAGGGCTCTCTCCTGAGGCACTCCAGGACCAGGGCTATCTATCCCGAGGCACTCCAGGACCAGGGCTGTCTGTCTCGAGGCACTCCAGGACCAGGGCTGTCTATCCCGAGGCACTCCAGGACCAGGGCTGCCTGTCCCGAGGCACTCCAGGACCAGGGCTGTCTGTCCCGAGGCACTCCAGGACCAGGGCTGTCTATCCCGAGGCACTCCAGGACCAGGGCTGTCTGTCCCGAGGCACTCCAGGACCAGGGCTGTCTGTCCCGAGGCACTCCAGGACCAGGGCAGTCTGTCCTGAGGCACTCCAGGACCAGGCAGTCTGTCCCGAGGCACTCCAGGGCTTTCTGTCCCGAGGCACTCCAGGACCAGGGCTGTCTGTCCCGAGGCACTCCAGGACCAGGGCTGTCTGTCCCGAGGCACTCCAGGACCAGGGCTGTCTATCCCGAGGCACTCCAGGACCAGGGCTGTCTATCCCGAGGCACTCCAGGACCAGGGCTGTCTATCCCGAGGCACTACAGGACCAGGGCTGTCTATCCCGAGGCACTACAGGACCAGGGCTGTCTCTCCCGAGGCAATCCAGGACCAGGGCTGTCTATCCCGAGGCACTCCAGGACCAGGGCTGTCTATCCCGAGGCACTCCAGGACCAGGGCTGTCTATCCCGAGGCACTCCAGGACCAGGGCTGTCTATCCCGAGGCACTCCAGGACCAGGGCTGTCTGTCCCGAGGCACTCCAGGACCAGGGCTGTCTGTCCCGAGGCACTCCAGGACCAGGGCTGTCTGTCCCGAGGCACTCCAGGACCAGGGCTGTCTGTCCCGAGGCACTCCAGGACCAGGGCTGTCTGTCCCGAGGCACTCCAGGACCAGGGCTGTCTGTCCCGAGGCACTCCAGGACCAGGGCTGTCTGTCCCGAGGCACTCCAGGACCAGGGCTGTCTATCCCGAGGCACTCCAGGACCAGGGCTGCCTATCCCGAGGCACTCCAGGACCAGGGCTGTCTGTCCCGAGGCACTCCAGGACCAGGGCTGTCTGTCCCGAGGCACTCCAGGACCAGGGCTGTCTGTCCCGAGGCACTCCAGGACCAGGGCTGTCTGTCCCGAGGCACTCCAGGACCAGTGCTGTCTGTCCCGAGGCACTGCAGGACCAGGGCTGTCTGTCCTGAGGCACTCCAGGACCAGGGCTCTCTTTCCCGAGGCACTCCAGGACCAGGGCTGTCTGTCCCGAGGCACTCCAGGACCAGGGCTGTCTGTCCCGAGGCACTCCAGGACCAGGGATGTCTGTCCTGAGGCACTCCAGGACCAGGGCTGTCTGTCCTTAGGCACTCCAGAACCAGGGCTGCCTATCTCTGGTGTAGACTATATAGAAATGATGACATTCAAATAGAAAATCATAAAATAAAATAAATAGAAATAAAATAAGGATTTCTGTCAGCCTAATCAAGGTGTACATTACATCTCACATTCCAGTGTTCAAACGTGTTAACAAGTTGTAAACAAGGCAGCTTTGGGATTTCTGTTAATGCGACTCTCTGCAGCCAAGAGCATCGTCTGGTTTCGGAATGATGACAGGACATGGCATCGGGAATTCAGTGAGGCCTTTGGGAAGAAGGGCTTACATTTTGTGCACTTAAACGTCCGAAGTTTCATGAGATACGCCTGTTGGTTTGCAAATCAGAGGTGGCTTATGTTCTACTGGTTCTTCTGTTTGTGACTCGAAAATTGATTAACAAAATTGAGTCTGTTGTCAGGAAGGATCGGAATGGTGGGGCGATACGTGCGTTTTGTAAGATCAGACATTCGCTTATAACATAGGATCGGATTTAAGCGTTGACCTGGAGATCGTCTGGCTGGATATCTGCCCTCCCAAAACCAATCCGGGGTGTTGGGGGTTGAGGGTGTTGGCAGTGTGTTATAGGCAAGCAGAATGCACTCTATGAAGGATTCGAAATTGTGTTGTCAAACTGTAATGATCCCTTGGTGAAGGAAATCATTTTGTTAGGAGATTTCATAACTGAATCGTTTTGCAGAAGGAGGATTTTAAAATATATATTTAAATGTCTTAAAACTGTTAGAATCAGAGGACAAAACAAATGATGTGTTGAAATGTTTAGGGAGGAAGTAGGTAAAATGGACTGGTCGTCTGTGCTGGATAGTGTAGGGCTAGACTGTGCCTGGGAACCCTTTACATGTAGATTCTTTGATATGGTGAATGTGATGGCTCCCATTAGATGGGTCAGGGTATTGATTTCAAGTCCATTTTTTACTTCTGTTGCCAGCAAGCTGTTTAGCAAGCTGCCCACCAGTTCTGGTTTGTATGGAAACAACCAAGCAAAAAAGTATTGTGCAGAGTTATGGGTTCAACCAAAGGTAGCAACAGCCAAGAGTCAGTATGCTGGCAGAGCTTAAATGCTCCAGAGCCACAGGCCTGGATAATATTCCTGCAAGGTTTCTAATAGATTCTGCTGAGCAAATTGGCCACTTGTATTACGCCTACCATTCAGCTCTCTCTTGAACAAGGCATCTTTCCCAGGGACGTGAAACAAGACAAAGTTATACCTCTGTATAAGAAGGGGAAGTATGACCCTGGGAGTTGTAGGCCTGTATTTATCCTCTGTGTAAGAAGGGGATAAAGTCTGACCCTGGGCATTATAGGCCTGTATTTATCCTCTGTATAAGAAGGGGAAGTCTGACCCTGGGAGTTATAGGCCTGTATTTATCCTCTGTATAAGAAGGGGAAGTCTGACCCTGGGAGTTATAGGCCTGTATTTATCCTCTGTGTAAGAAGGGGAAGTCTGACCCTGGGAGTTATAGGCCTGTATTTATCCTCTGTGTAAGAAGGGGAAGTCTGACCCTGGGAGTTATAGGCCTGTATTTATCCTCTGTATAAGAAGGGGAAGTATGACCCTGGGAGTTATAGGCCTGTATTTATCCTCTGTGTAAGAAGGGGATAAAGTCTGACCCTGGGCATTATAGGCCTGTATTTATCCTCTGTATAAGAAGGGGAAGTCTGACCCTGGGAGTTATAGGCCTGTATTTATCCTCTGTATAAGAAGGGGAAGTCTGACCCTGGGAGTTATAGGCCTGTATTTATCCTCTGTGTAAGAAGGGGAAGTCTGACCCTGGGAGTTATAGGCCTGTATTTATCCTCTGTATAAGAAGGGGAAGTATGACCCTGGGAGTTGTAGGCCTGTATTTATCCTCTGTATAAGAAGGGGAAGTCTGACCCTGGGAGTTATAGGCCTGTATTTATCCTCTGTGTGTAAGAAGGGAAGTCTGACCCTGGGAGTTGTAGGCCTGTATTTATCCTCTGTATAAGAAGGGGAAGTCTGACCCTGGGAGTTATAGGCCTGTATTTATCCTCTGTATAAGAAGGGGAAGTCTGACCCTGGGAGTTATAGGCCTGTATTTATCCTCTGTATAAGAAGGGGAAGTCTGACCCTGGGAGTTATAGGCCTGTATTTATCCTCTGTATAAGAAGGGGATAAAGTCTGACCCTGGGAGTTATAGGCCTGTATTTATCCTCTGTATAAGAAGGGGAAGTCTGACCCTGGGAGTTATAGGCCTGTATTTATCCTCTGTGTAAGAAGGGGAAGTCTGACCCTGGGAGTTATAGGCCTGTATTTATCCTCTGTATAAGAAGGGGAAGTATGACCCTGGGAGTTGTAGGCCTGTATTTATCCTCTGTATAAGAAGGGGAAGTCTGACCCTGGGAGTTATAGGCCTGTATTTATCCTCTGTGTGTAAGAAGGGGAAGTCTGACCCTGGGAGTTGTAGGCCTGTATTTATCCTCTGTATAAGAAGGGGAAGTCTGACCCTGGGAGTTATAGGCCTGTATTTATCCTCTGTATAAGAAGGGGAAGTCTGACCCTGGGAGTTATAGGCCTGTATTTATCCTCTGTATAAGAAGGGGAAGTCTGACCCTGGGAGTTATAGGCCTGTATTTATCCTCTGTATAAGAAGGGGATAAAGTCTGACCCTGGGAGTTATAGGCCTGTATTTATCCTCTGTATAAGAAGGGGAAGTCTGACCCTGGGAGTTATAGGCCTGTATTTATCCTCTGTATAAGAAGGGGAAGTCTGACCCTGGGAGTTATAGGCCTGTATTTATCCTCTGTACAAGAAGGTGATAAAGTCTGAACCTGGGCATTATAGGCCTGTATTTATCCTCTGTATAAGAAGGGGATAAAGTCTGACCCTGGGAGTTGTAGTCCTGTATTTATCCTCTGTATAAGAAGGGGAAGCCTGACCCTGGGAGTTGTAGGCCTGTATTTATCCTCTGTGTAACATCAGAGATCCCGGAGAGAGTTGTACATGAGCAAATGTATGAATATGTCAGCAAACAAAGTCTAGTGTATGATTTTCAGTTGGGTTTTTAGAAAAACATAGTCCACTGATTCATGTCTACTTTACTTGACTGACTTTATCAGGAAAGAGATTGATGAGGGAAATATCTGTGGAATGGTACTGCTTGACCTAAAGAAGGCCTTTGATATAGTTAACCACTGTCTCCTAATCTCCAAACTGGAGGCACTGGGGTTAAGCAGCAGGCTGGGTATAGTCCTATTTATCAGGTAGGGAGCAAGTAGTAGAGGCTAATGGGTCACTGTCTCTGGCAAAACCATTGAGTTGTGGCATTCCGCAGGGGAGCGTGCTTGGGCCTCTGCTGTTTCTATTGTATATTAACGATATGAAAGATGCTTGTTCTTGCAGTCTTTTCCTGTATGCGGATGACTCTACACTTCTGGTGTCTCACAAAAGTAAAACTATGTTAGAGAGAAATACTTAGCACAGAGCTTACTAACATTAGCCAATGGCTTGGAGATAATAAGCTATCTCTGCACATACTGTAGGAAAAACTGAGGCAATTATGTCCAGACCTAAATTGAGTAGGTCCTCTGAAATCAGATTGGAGTTAGGGGGGGGGGGTGAGGTGCGGACTACTAAAACCTCTGTTAGCTACCTGGGATGTATCCTTGACAGAAGCTTGGGAGGTGTGAGCACGGCCAATAGGGAAGTTTAATGCCAGGACTAAGTTTTTGGTTAGAAAGTCCAAGCTGCTTGATAAGGATTCCATGAAAGTGCTAGCCACTGCCTTCATTCAAAGCCATTTTGACTACGCTAGTACTTCCTGGTTTGGGGGTCTTATCTAATCTTCTGAAGGGGAAGCTCCAGATATCCCAGAATAAGCTGATCAGGGTAGTATTGAAGGTTAGTCCACATATTCACATAGGCAGGAGCTGCTTTCGGGAACTAAACCGGCTGCCTGTTGAGGCTAGGGTGTCCCAGATTAGACTCGGTTTGGTTTACAGGAGTATTTATGGTTCTGCACCCAGATATCTAACTGATTACTTTCCTCATGTTAGGGATGCACACAATCACAGCACCAGATCAGATGTTGCTGATGTGTGCTTACACAGGTTCAGGAGTAATGCTGGGAATGGTATTGTCTTATATAACGGAGCCTCAGAGTGGAATGAGTTGCCTCTACCCATGAAAACATCATCCTCTCTGGCAGCTTTATAAAATAAAGTACAAACATGTTTGACGTCTTCTGTGCCTATTTAAAAAAACCCAAGGATGTAACTGCAATGATGAGACGATGTTCCTCTTCTTAGTTGTTATGTTTTATTATCTCAATGCCATACTGTGTTAACTGTGTTCCATCTTGTCTAGCCATCTGGTCTCAACAGGACCACAATGGAAATAAGTCCCAGACATTATTGTGTGTTATTCTCCATGATTTAACTCATATGAGAGAGCGAGAGTGAGTGAGAGAGAGCGTGAGAGAGGGCGAGAGAGAGAGAGAGACATTCATGTTTTTGGGTGGCTATGAAATGATGCAGCGAGAAAGAGAGATGTTTGCGCTTTAGTTTGGGTGTGAACAAGGCGTCTCAACGCCTCAACAAGGTAAGCAGAGGCAAAAACAACAAATAACGAATGAAAACCAATTAAGTTATATAAAGCCTGTTGGAGAAGAGAGTCAGGGAGAGAGAGAGAGAGAGTCAGGGAGAGCAAGAGTCAAGGAGAGCAAGAGTCAGGGAGAGCGAGTCAGGGAGAGAGAGAGAGAGAGA
>NW_025745900.1:10000-132500 GCF_021184085.1 Oncorhynchus gorbuscha | reverse complement strand
GAGAGGGTGGGAGAGAGAGAGGGTGGGAGAGAGAGGAGAGGGTGGGGTGGAGAGAGAGAGAGGGAGAGGGTGGGAAGAGAGAGAGGGTGGGGAGAGAGAGAGGGTGGAGAGAGAGAGAGAGGGGGAGAGAGAGAGAGAGGGTGGGAGAGAGAGAGAGAGAGAGGGTGGGAGAGAGAGAGAGAGAGGTGGGAGAGAGAGAGAGAGGGTGGAGAGAGAGAGAGGTGGGGAGAGAGAGAGAGGGTGGGGAGAGAGAGAGAGGGTGGGGGAGAGAGAGAGGGTGGGAGAGAGAGAGAGAGGGGGGGAGAGAGAGAGAGAGGGTGGAGAGAGAGAGAGGGTGGAGGAGAGAGAGAGGGTGGAGAGAGAGAGAGAGGGTGGGAGAGAGAGAGAGAGAGAGAGGGAGGGTGGGGGAGAGAGAGAGGGTGGAGGAGAGAGAGAGAGGGTGGGGGAGAGAGAGAGGGTGGGAGGAGAGAGAGGAGGGTGGGGAGAGAGAGAGGGTGGGAGAGAGAGAGGGTGGGGAGGAGAGAGAGAGGGTGGGGAGAGAGAGGGTGGAGAGAGAGAGGGTGGGGAGAGAGAGGGTGGAGAGAGAGAGAGGGTGGGAGAGAGAGAGAGGGAGTGGAGAGAGAGAGAGAGAGTGGGAAGAGGAGGGTGGGAGAGAGAGAGGGTGGAGAGAGGGTGGGAGAGAGAGAGAGGGTGGGGAGAGAGAGAGAGGGTGGGAGGAGAGAGAGAGAGGGTGGGGGGAGAGAGAGAGAGGGTGGGAGAGAGAGAGAGAGGGTGGGAGAGAGAGAGAGGGGGAGAGAGAGAGAGAGAGGGTGGGAAAGAGAGAGGGTGGAGAGAGAGAGGTGGGAGAGAGAGAGAGAGTGGGAGGAGAGAGAGAGGGTGGGGGAGAGAGAGAGAGAGAGGGTGGGGAGAGAGAGAGAGGGTGGAGAGAGAGAGAGGGTGGGGAGAGAGAGGGGGAGAGAGAGAGAGAGGGTGGAGGAAAGAGAGAGGGTGGGGAGAGAGAGAGGGTGGAGGAGAGAGAGGAGAGAGAGAGAGAGGGTGGGAGAGAGAGAGAGAGGGTGGGGAGAGAGAGAGGGTGGGAGTGGAGAGAGAGAGAGGGAGAGAGGGGAGAGAGGGTGGGAGAGAGAGAGGGTGGGAGAGAGAGAGAGAGGGGGGGGTGGGAGAGAGAGAGGGGTGGAGAGAGAGAGAGAGGGTGGGGAGAGAGAGAGGGTGGGAGAGAGAGAGAGAGAGGGTGGGTGGAGAGAGAGAGAGGGTGGGGGGAGAGAGAGAGGGTGGGAGAGAGAGAGGGTGGGGGAGAGAGAGGAGGGGGTGGAGGTGGGAGAGAGAGAGAGGGTGGGGAGAGAGAGAGGGTGGGGAGAGAGAGAGAGAGGGTGGGAGAGAGAGAGGGTGGAGGAGAGAGAGAGAGGGTGGGAGAGAGAGAGAGGGTGGGGAGAGAGAGGGTGGAGGAGAGAGAGAGAGAGAGAGGGTGAGGAGAGAGAGAGAGGGTGGAGGAGAGAGAGAGAGGGTGGAGGAAAGAGAGAGGGTGGGAGAGAGAGAGAGGGTGGGAGAGGGAGAGAGAGGGTGGAGAGAGAGAGGGTGGAGGAAAGAGAGAGGGTGGGAGAGAAGAGAGAGGGTGGGAAGAGAGAGGGTGGGGTGGGAGAGAGAGAGGGTGGAGGAGAGAGAGAGGGTGGGAGAGAGAGAGGGTGGGAGAGAGAGAGGAGAGAGGAGGGAGAGAGAGGGTGGAGAGAGAGAGGGTGGAGGAGAGAGAGGGGTGGAGGAAGAGAGAGGGTGGAGGAAAGAGAGAGAGAGGTGGAGAGAGAGAGAGGGTGGGAGAGAGAGAGGGTGGGGAGAGAGAGAGAGAGAGGGAGAGAGGGTGGGAGAGAGAGAGAGGGTGGGAGAGAGAGAGAGAGAGGTGGGAGAGAGAGAGAGGGTGGGAGAGAGAGAGGGTGGGAGAGAGAGAGGGTGGGGAGAGAGAGAGAGAGGGTGGAGGAGAGAGAGAGGGTGGGGGAGAGAGAGAGGGTGGGGAGAGAGAGAGGGTGGGAGAGAGAGAGAGAGTGGGAGAGAGAGAGAGAGAGAGGGAGAGAGAGAGGGTGGGAGAGAGAGAGAGGTGGGAGAGAGAGAGAGGGTGGGTGGAGAGAGAGAGAGGGTGGGGAGAGAGAGAGAGGGTGGAGAGAGAGAGGGTGGGAGAGAGAGAGGGTGGGAGGAGAGAGAGGTGGAGGGAGAGAGAGAGAGGGTGGGAGAGAGAGAGAGAGGGTGGGAGGAGAGAGAGGGTGGAGGGTGGAGGAGAGAGGGTGGGAGAGAGAGGTGGAGGTGGGAGAGAGGGTGGAGAAAGAGAGGGAGGAGGGAGAGAGAGAGTGGTGGGTGGAGAGAGAGAGAGAGGGAGGGGAGAGAGAGAGAGAGAGGGTGGGAGAGAGAGAGAGGGTGGAGGAAAGAGAGAGGGTGGGAGAGAGAGGGTGGAGGAGAGAGAGGGTGGAGGAAAGAGAGAGAGGGTGGAAGAGAGAGAGAGGGTGGGAGAGAGGGTGGAGAGAGGGTGGAGGGAGGGTGGAGAGAGAGAGAGGGTGGAGGAAAGAGAGAGGGTGGGGGGAGAGAGAGGGTGGAGAGAGAGAGGGTGGAAGGGAGAGAGAGGTGGAGGAAAGAGAGAGAGGGTGGAGAGAGAGGGGAGAGAGAGAAAAGAGAGAGAGGGGTGGAGGAGAGAGAGAGGGTGGGAGAGAGAGAGGGTGGGAGAGAGAGAGTGGGAGAGAGAGAGAGGGTGGGGAGAGAGAGAGAGGGTGGAGGAGAGAGAGAGGGGGAGAGAGAGAGGGTGGAGGGTGGGAGAGAGAGAGAGGGTGGGGAGAGAGAGGGTGGGAGAGAGAGGGTGGGAGAGAGAGAGAGGGAGAGAGAGAGAGAGGGTGAGGGAGAGAGAGAGAGGGTGGAGAGAAGAGAGAGGGTGGGAGAGAGAGAGGGTGGAGGGTGGGAGAGAGAGGTGGAGAGAGAGAGAGAGAGGTGGGTGGGAGAGAGAGGGTGGGGAGAGAGAGAGAGAGAGGGTGGGAGAGAGAGAGAGGGTGGGAGAGAGAGAGGAGGGAGAGAAGAGAGAGAGAGGAGGAGGGAGAGGAGGGGTGAGAGAGAGAGGGTGGAGGGAGAGAGAGTGGGAGAGAGAGGGTGGGAGAGAGAGAGGGTGGAGAGGGAGAGAGAGGGTGGGGAGAGAGAGAGGTGGAGGAGAGGGTGGGGGAGAGAGAGAGGGTGGAGGAGAGAGGGTGGGAGAGAGAGGGTGGGAGAGAGAGAGAGGGAGGGAGAGAGAGGGTGGAGGGAAGAGAGAGGGTGGAGAGAGAGAGAGAGAGGGTGGTGGAGAGAGAGAGGGTGGGAGGGTGGAGAGAAGGTGGAGAGAGAGAGGGTGGAGAGAGAGAGAGGGTGGGGAGAGAGAGAGAGAGAGGGTGGGAGAGAGAGAGGTGGAGGTGGGAGAGAGGGTGGAGGAAAGAGAGAGGGTGGGAGAGAGAGAGAGGGTGGGGAAAGAGAGAGGGTGGGAGAGAGAGAGAGAGGGAGGGAGGGAGAGAGGGAGGGAGAGAGAGGAGGGAGGAGAGAGAGGTTAGAGAGAGAGAGAGGGTGGAGAGAGGGTGAGGGTGGAGAGGGTGGGAGAGAGAGGGTGGAGGAAAGAGAGAGGGTGGGAGAGAGAGAGAGTGGTGGGGAAAGAGAGAGGGTGGAGGAGAGAGAGGGTGGAGGGGAAAAGAGAGGGAGAGAGAGGGTGGAGGGAGAGAGAGAGGTGGGAGGAGAGGGTGGAGGAAAGAGAGAGGGTGGGAGAGAGAGAGGGTGGGGAGAGAGAGAGGGTGGGAGAGAAGAGAGAGGGTGGGAGAGAGAGAGAGGTGGAGGAAAGAGAGAGGGTGGAGAGAGAGAGAGGGAGAGAGAGAGAGGGTGGAGGAAAGAGAGAGGGTGGGAGAGAGAGGGTGGAGAGAGAGAGAGAGGGTGGGGAGAGAGAGGGTGGAGGAGAGAGAGAGGGTGGGAAAGAGAGAGAGGGTGGGAGAGAGAGAGAGGGTGGAGGAAAGAGAGAGGGTGGGAGAGAGAGGGTGGAGAGAGAGAGAGAGGGAGGGAGAGGGTGGAGAGAGAGAGAGAGAGAGAGAGAGGGTGGGGGAGAGAGAGGGAGGGTGGAGAGAGGGAGAGGAGAGAGGGAGGGAGAGAGAGAGAGGGTGGGGAAAGAGAGAGGGTGGGAGAGAGAGGGTGGAGGAGAGAGAGGGTGGAGAGGGAGAGAGAGAGGGAGGAGAGAGAGAGAGAGAGTGGGGGAAGAGAGAGAGGTGGAGGAAAGAGAGAGGGTGGTGGGAGAGAGAGAGGGTGGAGAGAGGGTGGAGAAAGAGAGGGTGGAGAGAGAGAGAGAGGTGGAGGAAAGAGAGAGGGTGGGAAAGAGAGAGGGTGGGGTGGAGAGAGAGGTGGGAGAGAGAGAGAGGGTGGAGGAGAGAGTGGGAGAGAGAGGGTGGGGGGAGAGAGAGAGGGTGGAGAGAGAGAGGGTGGGGAGGAGAGAGAGGGTGGGAGAGAGAGAGGGTGGGAGAGAGAGGAGAGAGGGTGGAGAAGAGAGAGAGGGTGGGAGAGAGAGTGGGGAGAAGAGGAGAGAGAGAGAGAGGGTGGGGAGAGAGAGAGGGTGGAGAGAGAGAGGGGGGAGGAGTGGGAAGAGAGGGTGGGAGAGAGAGAGGTGTGGGAGAGAGAGAGGGTGGAGAAGAGAGAGGAGGGTGAGGAGAGAGGGAGAGGAGAGAGGGTGGGAAAGAGAGAGGGTGGAGAAGAGAGAGGGTGGAGAGAGAGAGGGGGAGAGAGAGAGAGGGTGGGAGAGAGAGAGGTGGGGTGGAGAGAGGGAGAGAGAGAGAGGGGGGAGGAGAGAGAGGGTGGGAGAGAGAGAGATGGTGGAGGAAAGAGAGAGGGTGGGAGAGAGAGAGAGAGAGGGTGGAGGAGAGAGAGAGAGGGAGGGAGAGAGAGAGGGAGGGAGAGAGAAGAGAGAGAGAGGGTGGAGGAGAGAGGGTGGGGAGAGAGAGAGAGGGTGGGAGAGAGAGGGTGGAGAGAGAGGTGGGAGAGAGGGAGAGAGAGAGGGTGGGAGAGAGAGAGAGAGAGAGGAGGTGGGAGAGAGAGAGAGAGGGGTGGAGAGGAAGAGAGAGAGGGTGGGGGAGAGAGAGAGAGAGGGTGGGAGAGAGAGAGGGTGAGGGAAAGAGAGAGGGGTGGGAGTGGAGAGAGGGTGGGAGAGATGGTGGAGGAAAGAGAGGGTGGGAGAGAGAGAGTGGAGAGAGAGAGGGTGGGGAGAGAGAGAGAGGTGGAGGAGAGAGAGAGGGTGGGGAGAGAGAGTGGGAGGGAGGAAAGAGTGGAGAGAGAGAGAGAGAGGAGGGAGAGAGAGAGAGAGAGGGTGGAGAGAGAGAGAGAGGGTGGGAGAGAGAGGGTGGGGAGGGTGGGAGAGAGAGGGTGGAGGAGAGAGGGTGGGTGGAGAGAGAGGTGGGAGAGAGAGAGGGTGGGAGGAGAAGAGAGAGGTGGTGGAGAGAGGGTGGAGAGAGAGGGTGGAGGAGAGAGAGAGAGGGTGGAGGAAGAGAGGGTGGGAGAGAGTGGGAGAGAGAGGAGGGGGAGAGAGAGGTGGGGAGAGAGAGAGAGGGAGAGGTGGGGGAGGAGAGAGAGAGAGGGTGGGGAGAGAGAGAGAGAGGGAGGAGAGGGTGGAGAGAGAGAGAGGGTGGGGAGAGAGAGAGGTGGGAGAGAGAGGGAGGAGGAGAGAGAGAGGGTGGGGAGAGAGAGAGAGAGAGAGGTGGGAGAGAGAGAGAGGGTGGAGGAGAGAGAGGTGGGGAGAGAGGAGGGGTGGAGAAGAGAGAGGGTGGAGGAGAGAGAGAGGGTGGGAGAGAGGGTGGAGGAAGAGAGAGAGAGGTGGGAGAGAGAGAGGGGGGAAAGAGAGAGGGTGGGGGAGAGAGAGAGAGAGAGGGTGGGAGAGAGAGAGGGTGGGAGAGAGAGGGTGGAGGGAGAGAGAGAGGGTGGGGAGAGAGAGAGGAGTGGAGAGAGAGAGAGAGGGAGGAGAGAGAGAGGGTGGGAGAGAGAGAGAGAGAGGGAGGGAGAGAGAGGGTGGGAGAGAGAGAGAGGGTGGAGAGAGAGAGAGGGTGGGAGAGAGAGAGAGAGGGTGGAGGAAAGAGAGAGGGTGGGAGAGAGAGAGAGAGGGTGGAGGAAAGAGAGAGAGTGGAGGGAAGAGAGAGGGTGGGAGAGAGAGAGGGGGTGGGAGAGAGAGGGTGGGGAGAGAAGGGTGGGAGAGAGAGAGAGAGTGGGTGGGAGAGAGAGGGTGGAGGAAAGAGAGAGGGTGGGAGTGGGAGAGAGGGTGGAGGAAAGAAGTGGAGGAGAGAGAGAGGTGGTGGGGAGAGAGAGGGTGGAGGAAAGAGAGAGGTGGAGGAGAGAGAGAGGGTGGGAAAGAGAGAGGGTGGGAGAAGAGAGAAGAGAGAGAGTGTGGGAGAGAGAGGGTGGAGGAAAGAGAGAGGGTGGGAGAGAGTGAGAGAGAGAGTGGGGGGAGAGAGAGAGAGGGTGGAGAGAGAGAGAGGGTGGAGGAAAGAGAGAGAGGGTGGAGGAAAGAGAGAGGGTGGAGGAGAGAGAGTGGAGGGTGGAGGAGGGAGAGAGAGAGGGTGGGGGAGAGAGAGGGTGGGAGAGAGAGAGAGGGTGGGAGGAAAGAGAGAGAGGGTGGGGAGGAGAAGAGAGAGAGAGAGGGTGGGGAAGAGAGAGAGGGAGGGAGAGGAGAGAGAGAGAGGGTGGGGAGAGAGAGAGGGTGGGGGAGAGAGAGAGAGGGTGGGAGAGAGAGAGAGAGGGTGGAGAGAAGAGAGAGGGTGGAGGAGAGAGAGGGTGGAGGGAGAGAGAGAGAGGGTGGAGAGAAAGAGAGAGGGTGGAGGAAAGAGAGAGAGTGGAGGAAGGAGAGAGAGAGGGTGGGAGAGAGAGAGGGTGGGAGAGAGAGAGGGTGGAGGAGAGAGAGAGGGTGGGAGAGAGAGAGAGGGTGGGAGAGAGAGAGAGGGTGGGAGAGAGAGAGAGGGTGGAGGAGAGAGAGAGGGTGGGAGAGAGAGAGAGAGGGTGGGAGAGAGAGTGGGAGAGAGGAGAGGTGGAGGAGAGAGAGAGAGAGGGGAGGAGAGAGGTGGGAGAGATGGGGGAGAGAGGGAGAGAGAGAGGGAGAGAGAGAGAGGGTGGGAGAGAGAGAGAGAGGGTGGGAGAGAGAGAGAGGGTGGAGGAGAGAGAGGGTGGGAGAGAGAGAGAGTGGGAGAGAGAGAGAGAGAGGGTGGAGAGAGAGAGAGAGAGAGAGAGAGGGTGGGGTGAGAGAGAGAGAGAGAGAGGGTGGGAGAGAGAGAGAGAGAGGGTGGAGGAGAGAGAGAGAGGGTGGGAGAGAGAGGGTGGGAGAGAGAGGGAGTGTGGGAGAGAGAGAGGGGGTGGAGGAAAGAGAGAGGGTGGGAGAGAGAGAGGGTGGAGAGAGAGAGAGAGGGTGGAGAGAGAGAGAGAGGGTGGGAGAGAGAGAGAGAGGGTGGGAGGGAGGAGAGAGGAGGGTGGGAGAGAGAGAGAGGGTGGGAGAGAGAGGGTGGGGAGAGAGAGAGGGTGGGGAGAGAGAGGTGGAGAGAGAGAGAGGGTGGAGGAGAGAGAGAGAGAGGTGGAGAGAGAGAGAGAGTGGAGAGAGAGAGAGAGAGGGAGGGGAGAGAGAGGGTGGAGGAAGAGAGAGAGGGTGGGAGAGAGAGAGAGGAGGGGTTAGAGGAGAGAGAGAGAGGGTGGGAGAGAGAGAGAGGGTGGGAGGAAAGAGAGAGAGGGTGGGAGAGAGAGAGAGAGGGTGGGGAGAGAGAGGGTGGGGAGAGAGGGTGTGGGAGAGAGAGAGAGAGAGAGGGTGGGGAAAGAGAGAGGGTGGGGGAGAGAGAGAGAGAGAGAGGGTGGAGAGAGAGAGAGGGTGGAGGAGAAGAGAGAGGGTGGGAGAGAGAGAGAGAGGGTGGAGAGAGAGAGTGAGAGAGAGAGAGAGAGAGAGAGGGTGGGGAGAGAGAGAGAGGGTGGGGAGAGAGAGGGTGGGAGAGAGAGGGTGGAGGAGAGAGAGAGGGTGGGGAGGTGGGAGAGAGAGAGGGGTGGAGGAGAGAGAGAGAGGGAGAGAGGGGTGGGAGAGAGAGAGAGGGTGGAGGGAGGAGAGAGAGAGAGAGAGGGGGTGGGAGAGAGAGAGAGGGGTGGGGGGGAGAGAGAGAGAGAGGGTGGGGGAGAGAGAGAGGGTGGAGAGAGAGAGAGAGAGAGGTGGTTAGAGAGAGAGAGAGAGGGAGAGAGGAAGAGAGAGAGAGAGAGAGAGGAGGGAGAGAGAGGGTGGAGAGAGAGGGTTTGGTTGAGAGAGAGAGAGAGAGGGTTTGGGAGAGAGAGAGTGGAGGAAAGAGAGAGAGAGGAGGGAGAGAGAGAGAGAGAGAGAGAGAGAGAGAGAGAGAGAGAGAAAGAGAGAGAGAGAGAGAGAGAGAGAGAGAGAGAGAGAGAGAGAGAGAGAGAGAGAGAGAGAGAGAGAGAGGAGAGAGAGAGAGAGAGAGAGAGAGAGAGAGAGAGAGAGAGAGAGGGGTTAGAGAGAGAGAGAGAGAGAGAGAGAGTGGGGTTAGAGAGAGAGAGAGGGTTTGGGAGAGAGAGAGAGAGAGGGTTTGGGAGAGAGAGAGAGAGAGGGGGTGGGAGAGGGAGAGAAGAAGAAGTGAACATGGCCTTGCTAGAGGTGTCTTACTGTAGAGTAGAGCCTCAAATCACCCAGTAATGCTCAGGGAAATGGGTCTCCAGGTAGGTTGCCATTACTGTGAGTGCCAGTACAGTACTTTAAGTGCAGAACATTACACGTTAGCTGGTAAGTGGCAGGTTCATAAGTGGTCAGTCTGAAGGTGGAAGAAACACACAACTGGTTAGTCGCTCTGCTGTCTGGAGGAACAGAACACCTTATAAACTAAACCAATGAAAACCCTGATGAGGAAACACCTTATAAACTAAACCAATGAAAACCCTGATGAGGAAACACCTTATAAACTAAACCAATGAAAACCCTGATGAGGAAACACCTTATAAACTAAACCAATGAAAACCCTGATGAGGAAACACCTTATAAACTAAACCAATGAAAACCCTGATAAGGAAACACCTTATAAACTAAACCAATGAAAACCCTGATGAGGAAACACCTTATAAACTAAACCAATGAAAACCCTGATGAGGAAACACCTTATAAACTAAACCAATGAAAACCCTGATAAGGAAACACCTTATAAACTAAACCAATGAAAACCCTGATAAGGAAACACCTTATAAACTAAACCAATGAAAACCCTGATAAGGAAACACCTTATAAACTAAACCAATGAAAACCCTGATAAGGAAACACCTTATAAACTAAACCAATGAAAACCCTGATGAGGAAACACCTTATAAACTAAACCAATGAAAACCCTGATAAGGAAACACCTTATAAACTAAACCAATGAAAACCCTGATGAGGAAACACCTTATAAACTAAACCAATGAAAACCCTGATGAGGAAACACCTTATAAACTAAACCAATGAAAACCCTGATAAGGAAACACCTTATAAACTAAACCAATGAAAACCCTGCTAAGGAAACACCTTATAAACTAAACCAATGAAAACCCTGCTAAGGAAACACCTTATAAACTAAACCAATGAAAACCCTGATAAGGAAACACCTTATAAACTAAACCAATGAAAACCCTGATGAAAGAAATGCGAATAAGTTATTACATCGGAGCTTAGAATGTGCAGGTTTTCCTTCCCGTTTAGAATTCACCCTAAATGACGTCACCTTTATTCACCCCCCTCTTCCCTATAAAGTGCACTAACTTTTTAAACACGGAGCCTTGGTCAAAATAAGCTAGTGGCCAATTCTAAAAACAAAAGAGCTTAGTTTTGAGATACCCGAGACAGACCAAAACACAACCAGGTGTTTTCACATCTTAAAATGTCTCCCATATATTAAACTCTGTAGCTCAGTTGGTAGAGCGTGGCGCTTGTAACGCCAGGGTAGTGGGTTCGATCCCCGGGACCACCCATACGTAGAATGTATGCACACATGACTGTAAGTCGCTTTGGATAAAAGCGTCTGCTAAATGGCTTTCTTTTCTTTCTTTTCTTTTAAACAGATGGTTGTGGGGAGAAAAAAAATATTCTACTGCAAAAATGGGTTGATAGATATTTTAAACTCAGTATAGAGTTGTGAGTATAGAAATGAGAAATGAGTATAGAAGTATAGAAATGAGAAATGAGTATAGAAACATTCCCTGGCTTGAGGATGAGTGGGCCACATAAAGTCATGTAACCCGTTATTGACAGCTCTGATATTGTTCAAATGCAGAACACAGGAGCTATTGTGGTTAAGTGACTTGCTCAACGGCTCCCTGGCAGATTTTTATCTGGGATTCGAACCAGAGACCTTATGGTACCTGCTCTTAACCACTAGGCTTCCTGCCACCCAGTAGTCTGGAGTACATCCCTTCTGTACACAAATAAACAACATTAGGACCTTATGGTACCTGCTCTTAACCACTAGGCTTCCTGCCACCCAGTAGTCTGGAGTACATCCCTTCTGTACACAAAAAAAACAGCATTAGGACCTTATGGGACCTGCTCTTAACCACTAGGCTTCCTGCCACCCAATAGTCTGGAGTACATCCCTTCTGGACACAAATAAACAGCATTAGGATATCTTCATTCACCTAGGAAGACTTGTCAACACAGAGATACAGTAGGCTGAAATATCTACTAGGAGTATTTATGATGAATGGAAGCTTTAGCTTTAGGTTAATAGATGACTTTCCAAGTCAAATATGCCATCATTCAGTGCTGTATGGTCCTGCCTGACAAGCGTAGTCACACATGGGTTTCTGATGTTGTGGCTATTGTAAATCCACCATCCTGGCTGTCTGCCCTGGACTATACTGTACGTTGACTTTACGGTGTGTCCTGGGTTGGATGCGACCACACATGACCAGCGCATAAAGACAGGTGTTCACTACAATACATCCAACACAATCTGGCAGACCGTTGACAAGTCATGCCTTCAACTTAGTGGGGGCTTTCACATGTCATTGGAACTGTGAGCTCTCTAACGGCAATGACATCCTGAATGTTCCAGTCTGCCCCTGGAAATGCTGTACACGTTGACTAGGTGACATCACAGTGGAAGGGCAGGATGTAACCACGTATGATGATTAACTCCTAAAGCAGGCGTTCACCACATTGACCCAACACACCTCTCCAATGGGAAAGCCTGAATCTCCCAGAACTGTCCTCGATAGGTCCACTCTAACATCAGTCCTTCTGTCTGGCAGACACAATCCCATGTCTCAATTGTCTCAAAGCTTAAGAATCCTTCTTTAACCCGTCTCCTCCCCCTTCATCTACACGGACTGAAGTGAATTTAACCGGTGACATCAATAAGGGATCATAGCTTTCACCTGGATTCACCTGGTCAGTCTATGTCATGCGAAGAGCATGTGTTCCTCATGTTTTGTGTACTCAGTGTATGCTAACACCCATGGCTGATCAGCCCACGTGACACCTGATGTCACGTTTGTGATAATGGAGGGACCAAGGCGCAGCGTGATTATAGTTCCACATATTATTTAAAGTGAAACAAAACAATAAACAAACAACGAAACGTGACCTACGTGGTGCAGCATGTACAATACACAAAACAATATCCCACAACCCAGGTGGGAACAATGGAGAACTTAAGTATGATCCCCAATTAGAGACAATGACAATCAGCTGCATCTAATTGGGAAACATACAACAAAAACAAACATAGATATAGGAAAACTAGAACACTTCCCCCTAGTCACGCCCTGACCTACAACACCAACACGAGCTTCTCTATGGTCAGGGCGTGGCAGACCCCCCCCCCCCCTCCAAAGACTCCACCCGCAAAACCTGAAATGAAATGGGGAGGGTAGGGGGGGCGACTAGTGTCGTCGGAGGCCCCGGGGCGGGTCGTAGCCCGAGGGCTGTCTATGGTCAGGGCGTGGGTGACTAGTGTCGTCGGCGGCCCCGGGGCGGGTCGTAGCCCGAGGGCTGTCTATGGTCAGGGCGTGGGCGACTAGTGTCATCGGCGGCTCCGGGGCGGGTCGTAGCCCGAGGGCTGTCTATGGTCAGGGCGTGGGCGACTAGTGTCGTCGGCGGCCCCGGGGCTGGTCGTAGCCCGAGGGCTGGCTATGGTCAGGGCGTGGGTGACTAGTATCGTCGGCGGGTCTCCGGGGCGGGTTGTAGCCCGAGGGCTGTCTATGGTCAGGGCGTGGGTGACTAGTGTCGGCGGCGGCCCCAGGGCGGGTCGTAGCCCGAGGGCTGTCTATGGTCAGGGCGTGGGTGACTAGTGTCGTCGGCGGCCCCGGGGCGGGTCGTAGCCCGAGGGCTATCTATGGTCAGGGCGTGGGTGATTAGTGTCGTCGGAGGCTCCGGGGCGGGTCGTAGCCCGAGGGCTGTCTATGGTCAGGGCGTGGGCGACTAGTGTCGTCGGAGGCCCCGGGGCGGGTCGTAGCCCGAGGGCTGTCTATGGACAGGGCGTGGGCGACTAGTGTCGTCGGCGGCTCCGGGGCGGGTCGTAGCCCGAGGGCTGTCTATGGTCAGGGCGTGGGCGACTAGTGTCGTCGGCGGCTCCGGGGTGGGTCGTAGCCCGAGGGCTGTCTATGGTCAGGGCGTGGGCGACTAGTGTCGTCGGCGGCCCCGGGGCGGGTCGTAGCCCGAGGGCTGTCTATGGTCAGGGCGTGGGCGACTAGTGTCGTCGGCGGCTCCGGGGCGGGTCGTAGCCCGAGGGCTGTCTATGGTCAGGGCGTGGGCGACTAGTGTCGGCGGCGGCTCCGGGGCGGGTCGTAGCCCGAGGGCTGTCTATGGTCAGGGCGTGGGCGACTAGTGTCGTCGGCGGCTCCGGGCGGGTCGTAGCCCGAGGGCTCTCTATGGTCAGGGCGTGGGCGACTAGTGTCGGCAGAGGCTCCGGGGCGGGTCGTAGCCCGAGGGCTGTCTATGGTCAGGGCGTGGGAGACTAGTGTCGTCGGCGGCTCCGGGGCGGGTCGTAGCCCGAGGGCTGTCTATGGTCAGGGCGTGGGCGACTAGTGTCGTCGGCGGCTCCGGGGCGGGTCGTAGCCCGAGGGCTGTCTATGGTCAGGGCGTGGGCGACTAGTGTCGTCGGCGGCTCCGGGGCGGGTCGTAGCCCGAGGGCTGTCTATGGTCAGGGCGTGGGCGACTAGTGTCGTCGGCGGCTCCGGGGCGGGTCGTAGCCCGAGGGCTCTCTATGGTCAGGGCGTGGGCGACTAGTGTCGGCAGAGGCTCCGGGGCGGGTCGTAGCCCGAGGGCTGTCTATGGTCAGGGCGTGGGCGACTAGTGTCGTCGGCGGCTCCGGGGCGGGTCGTAGCCCGAGGGCTGTCTATGGTCAGGGCGTGGGCGACTAGTGTCGTCGGCGGCTCCGGGGGCGGGTCGTAGCCCGAGGGCTGTCTATGGTCAGGGCGTGGGCGACTAGTGTCGTCGGCGGCTCCGGGCGGGTCGTAGCCCGAGGGCTGTCTATGGTCAGGGCGTGGGCGACTAGTGTCGTCGGCGGCTCCGGGGCGGGTCGTAGCCCGAGGGCTGTCTATGGTCAGGGCGTGGGCGACTAGTGTCGTCGGCGGCTCCGGGGCGGGTCGTAGCCCGAGGGCTGTCTATGGTCGGGCGTGACACCTGAACTGGACCCACGGGTGAAGAATGATCTCTCATGCTGTGGTGACTCATGCATTTGTCTGGGAAACTGCTCAGTAGTCCCAACATCCCTATAAGGACATCATGCCATCTATGGTCAACAAGCGGTCCCTTAGGATGGTCAAACGTGTACAGTCCATTTGGGAAAGTAGTAGCCAGTGGTATTTGTAGTTCTGGGGTCTGACCAGTAGCCAGTGGAAGTTGTAGTTTTGGGGTCTGACCAGTAGCCAGTGGAAGTTGTAGTTCTGGGGTCTGACCAGTAGCCAGTGGTAGTTGTAGTTCTGGGGCCTGACCAGTAGCCAGTGGAAGTTGTAGTTTTGGGGTCTGACCAGTAGCCAGTGGAAGTTGTAGTTCTGGGGCCTGACCAGTAGCCAGTGGTAGTTCTAGTTCTGGGGCCTGACCAGTAGCCAGTGGAAGTTGTAGTTCTGGGGCCTGACCAGTAGCCAGTGGTAGTTGTAGTTCTGGGGCCTGACCAGTAGCCAGTGGTAGTTGTAGTTCTGGGGCCTGACCAGTAGCCAGTGGTAGTTGTAGTTCTGGGGCCTGACCAGTAGCCAGTGGTAGTTGTAGTTCTGGGGCCTGACCAGTAGCCAGTGGTAGTTGTAGTTCTGGGGCCTGACCAGTAGCCAGTGGTAGTTGTATTTCTGGTGCCTGACCAGTAGCCAGTGGAAGTTGTATTTCTGGGGTCTGACCAGTAGCCAGTTTAAGTTGTAGTTTTGGGGCCTGACCAGTAGCCAGTGGTAGTTGTAGTTCTGGGGCCTGACCAGTAGCCAGTGGTAGTTGTAGTTCTGGGGCCTGACCAGTAGCCAGTGGTAGTTGTAGTTCTGGGGCCTGACCAGTAGCCAGTGGTAGTTGTATTTCTGGTGCCTGACCAGTAGCCAGTGGAAGTTGTATTTCTGGGGTCTGACCAGTAGCCAGTTTAAGTTGTAGTTTTGGGGCCTGACCAGTAGCCAGTGATAGTTGTAGTTCTGGGGCCTGACCAGTAGCCAGTGGTAGTTGTAGTTCTGGGGCCTGACCAGTAGCCAGTGGTAGTTGTATTTCTGGTGCCTGACCAGTAGCCAGTGGTAGTTGTATTTCTGGTGCCTGACCAGTAGCCAGTGGTAGTTGTAGTTCTGGGGCCTGACCAGTAGCCAGTGGTAGTTGTAGTTCTGGTGCCTGACCAGTAGCCAGTGGTAGTTGTATTTCTGGTGCCTGACCAGTAGCCAGTGGTAGTTGTAGTTCTGGGGCCTGACCAGTAGCCAGTGGTAGTTGTATTTCTGGTGCCTGACCAGTAGCCAGTGGTAGTTGTAGTTCTGGGGCCTGACCAGTAGCCAGTGGTAGTTGTAGTTCTGGGGCCTGACCAGTAGCCAGTGGTAGTTGTAGTTCTGGGGCCTGACCAGTAGCCAGTTTAAGTTGTAGTTTTGGGGCCTGACCAGTAGCCAGTGGTAGTTGTAGTTCTGGGGCCTGACCAGTAGCCAGTTTAAGTTGTAGTTTTGGGGCCTGACCAGTAGCCAGTGGTAGTTGTAGTTCTGGGGCCTGACCAGTAGCCAGTGGTAGTTGTAGTTCTGGGGCCTGACCAGTAGCCAGTGGTAGTTGTAGTTGTAGAAAACGGGGACACATCTGAGCTGTACATATCCACTACTAGAGTAACTGGCTGTATTATAGGTTGCTCTCCTGCGGTGTGGTAAAGTACTTAAGTAAAAAATACTTCAAAGTACTACATAATTAAGCAGTTCTCTTTCAATGTAAAAATGTACATCCTAACGGAAATCATGTATTTTTTAACTCCAGACATATTCCATGACAACCAAAAGTACTAGTTACATTTCCAATACAAAATGGTCCAATTCACACACCTATTAATAACACGTGTTGTCATCCCTACTGCCTCTGATCTGGTCGGGCTCACCAAACACAAATACTGTGTTTTTTAAAGGATGTCTGCGCGTTGGAGTGTGTCCCTGTCTGCCCGTAAATAAATACATTAAAACATGTGTGCCGTCTGGTTTGCTTAATATCAGGAATTTGATGTATAGCATTGAGTTTTACTTTATACGACGGTTGAGTGCTTTTTCTCACCACTCTACATTAGTACAATACATGTATTCGTAGTATTTTCAATGGGTGACTTTTACTTTGACTTCAGTCATTTTCTGTTGAAATGATCTTTACTTCTGCTCAATTATGACGACGGAATACTTTCCCCAGCAGTCTCTCCTGTAACTTGGCTACACTACAGTATGCGCTTGTATTGTGAAAAACAGCTCTTCGAACACCCCAGAGGCAGTGGTACTCATAGTGCTATTTATTCCACCAGTCATATGAAACCCTTTTAAAGACAGACTAACACAATACAACACCAACCAGGACAATTTATATGCAGGCGAAGGTGTCTGAGTGTAATTATGTTCACCATATTTTGTATTCAGAATAAAATTGATTTACACCAAAACAGTCTTCATGGGCATGAGTGTTGTACACCATTCTGAGAGAAAGTCTCTCTCATCCACAAAATTAAAATTTCCATGTGATTTGACCTCCATCAAATGGTATTGTGGCGGCCATATTGGATATTGGATGCCATATTGGATGTCAGGCTAAATCTAGAGTGGTCCCAATGACAATCTGTGGTGCCCCCCCCCCCTGACTAAATTACAAGAATATGGGCGAAATATACAAAACCCTTCAAGGAACCTTGGACTACAAAAAAAGGTCATTTCGATGTCTGAGCCCCTTGTTTTACGTTAGAGTCAAATACAATAGCCACAACATAAAAAAACAACATGTCTAACTGTGATTACAAGCTCTGATATTGCTAACATTTTTTAATACAAGTAGTCAGTTGTCTGCCCTTCACACAGAAACAAACAGCATTAGGATATCTTTTAATGCATTATTATTTAAATACAGAGATACAGTACAATCGATGGAAATATAAACTATAAATATTTATGATGAATGTAATCTTTACTTTCGTATGCTCATAAATAGACACCTTTCAAAAGTCTGATTTGCCTTCATTCAGTGCTGTGTGACCCTGCATGACAAGTGTACAATATTAGGATACATGGATTCATGTATTCCACCCCCCTCTCCAGCCAGCCATTATTTCAGTTTAGGGGGGGGGTGTAGTAGCACAATATCTACTATAGTAAAAATATATGTATTTGACAAATGGGATTAGAGATGGGATAAAACTACATGGTGCTGTTATGTTTTACATTGGGTCGGGGGTATCAACATAAATGTGGAGGCCTAAAAGTACGACTGACAGAATAAGGTGCTGTTATGTTTTACATTGGGTCGGGTATCAACATAATTGTGGAAGCCTTGTCACTAGCCTGTTTTACATTGGGTCGGGGTATCAACATAATTGTGGAAGCCTTGTCACTAGCCTGTTTTACATTGGGTCGGGGGTATCAACATATATGTGGAGGCCTAAAAGTAGTGCACGACTGACAGAATAGGGTGCTGTTTGGGACGAAGGAAGTAACAATGAGCTTCCCTTCTAAATGGGTCTCATCCCAAAAAGCCTTTGCAGAAGTAGTGATGTTATTTTATTTCATGCAGACTCCTGCTTCCTTATACAAATGTTTTTCATTCATGGAAAGAAAGATTGTCTCTCAAACGTCTTGACTTCTACTGTTTTACAGATGTGCAGCTGCAGGGTTGTGGAGAGATGTAACTTACAACTTCAGTTAACAGACGCTTTGGGAAACCCACGACGGAGCGGTGTGTGTGGACACGCTCACCAACACACAGACCAACACACAGACACACACACAGACCAACACAAACACACACACAGACACACACACCCAGAGGCAGCGTGTTTAGTGGGGGGAGACTTCACCGTGGGTAGACTGAAATGCTTTACCCCACCTCCCTTCCGGCCAATCAGACCACGACTCCATCCTCTTCATTCCTGTTTCGATGAAAAAAAAACTCAAACAGGAAGTACCAGTGACGTGCTCAGTACGGAAGTGGTCTGACGAAGCGGACGCTAAGCTACAAGACAGCTTCGCTAACAAGGACAGGAATATGTTCAGCGTTTCCTCCATTAACACAGAGGAGTCCACAACAGTGGCATTGGGCGGCGCACAATTGGCCCAGCGTCGTCCGGGTTACGGCCGGGGTAGCCCATCATTTTAAATAAGAATTTGTTCTTAACTGACTTGCCTAGTTAAATAAAAGGTTAAATAAAAAATTAAAAAATGAACCACCTTGCCTTCCTGTGGTGGCTCTGTGCTGTGTGTTCCTGCCTTCCTGTGTGGTCCTTCTGTAGCTCAGTTGGTAGAGCATGGCGCTTGTAACGCCAGGGTAGTGGGTTTGATCCCCGGGACCACCCATACGTAGAATGTATGCACACATGACTGTAAGTCGCTTTGGATAAAAGCGTCTGCTAAATGTCATATATTATTATATATTATTCCCGTGGTGGCTCTGTGCTGTGTGTTCCTGCCTTCCTGTGGTGGCTCTGTGCTGTGTGTTCCTGCCTTCCTGTGGTGGCTCTGTGCTGTGTGTTCCTGCCTTCCTGTGGTGGCTCTGTGCTGTGTGTTCCTGCCTTCCTGTGGTGGCTCTGTGCTGTGTGTTCCAGGTGCTCGGATGCTCTAAGGCCTTACATTCATCAGCGCTAATGGCTTCAGTAGCATTTGATTTGTTTTTCCTAAGTGGGTGGGATATTCCATTAGATCCGATGAGACACGTTATCCCAATGTGGATGGATTCGGTTATGTGTGATGCAGGTCCACATGTCGTCAGCCAATATAGCAGAAGAGAGGAACGGAGGAATGAAGACCAGGTGTAATGTTTGTTTTTTTCAAAACAATATTATGAACTAAATATACATTTCAAAATATAAACTTTGTCAGTCTGTTAGAAAAAAATACCCCATACGTTGAAAAATAATTATGTTATTCAAAGGTTTATGCTTGAAAATGCAAATAAATGCATTTCTTAATTATTTTGAAAAATGAATGCACAAAATGTTCTGGTTATTAACGAAAAGCCTGTGGGAAGACTTCCAATGAGGTCATGTTTATAAATGTTTGTCTATGGCTGCTTTCCATCTAGCATAAAGCTAACACTTCCCTTCGTTCTAACGATTCAGCGTAAAGAGCAGCCCAGTTCCACAGCAGCGGCTTTACGATCCCACGTCAAGGGCATTGTTAAAACTTTCTCAGGATCAATCCCAAACTGCACCCTATTCCCTAACATAGTGCACTGCTTTTGACCGGAAACCCTACTACTTTTGAGCAGGGCCCATTGGACTCAGCAGGGCCCATTGGACTCAGCAGGGCCCCCTGGACTCAGCAGGGCCCACTGGACTCAGCAGGGCCCACTGGACTCAGCAGGGCCCATTGGACTCAGCAGGGCCCATTGGACTCAGCAGGGCCCACTGGACTCAGCAGGGCCCCCTGGACTCAGCAGGGCCCATTGGACTCAGCAGGGCCCATTGGACTCAGCAGGGCCCCCTGGACTCAGCAGGGCCCCCTGGACTCAACAGGGCCCATTGGACTCAGCAGGGCCCATTGGACTCAGCAGGGCCCATTGGACTCAGCAGGGCCCATGGACTCAGCAGGGCACACTGATCCAAAAGTAATGCACTATAATAGTGGATTAGGTTCGATTTAGGACACTGCCTGTGAGAGCGTTTTCATAAGTAATTTGACAGGATCATGAGGATTTGTGCCATTAAATGAATGAAAGGACACACGACTCCAGACTGACAGTGGATTCGAGTCTTAATGGGATTAGCTGGAGACTAAATGCTCTGGTCTACAGTCTGTATTATGGAGATTTTCAAGAATTAACTTTGTATTTGTCCCAAATTGCACCTATTCCCTACATAGTCCACTACTTTTGACTAGAGCCCTGTATAGGCCATTGTCAAAATTAGTGCACTATATAGGCAATAGGATGCTATTTGGGACAGAATCTTTGTCTTCAGCTAAGCTTTCCTTTTTCCTCTGTATCGACTGACAGAGTAAAGTATAAGACCTCTTCACAGGAAACGTTGGAGAATCACATGACACATCAGACGCTGAAGGGTCATTGAATGTGTTGTACGTGATGCCTGTCAAGTCACTGAACAATCACGTCAGACTCGTTCCATTTCAGAGTAAAATAGGCAGTTTTACTGTATTCCACTTTGGCATAGCTGTAATGAAAATACTAAATATATATAAATGATTTATCTAAGCGGTCATTAAATTGTGAAGCCGGGTTCCAACCTGTAATTGAAGCACATAATAGAGAGAGGATCTGACATGAAACAGAACACAGCTGAATGTCCTACAGAGCAGGACCCCGTTGGTCCAGACGATTGGCCTCTTCAATGGTGGATGGCATGAGGATTAGTGATGGTAGAGACAAAAGGCTCAGAAGGACATAACGCTCTATGAGAGACTGACAGGATAGAAGTACATAACGCTACATTAGAGACTGACAGGATAGAAGTACTTAACACTCCATTAGAGACTGACAGGATAGAAGTACATAACAATCTATGAGAGACTGACAGGATAGAATACATAACACTACATTAGAGACTGACAGGATAGTCAGGATAGAAGTACATAACACTCTATGAGAGACTGACAGGATAGTCAGGATAGAATACATAACACTCCATTAGAGACTGACAGGATAGAAGTACATAACACTACATTAGAGACTGACACCAACTGTCAGGATAGAAGTACATAACACTACATTAGAGACTGACACCAACTGTCAGGATAGAAGTACATAACACTCCATTAGAGACTGACAGGATAGTCAGGATAGAAGTACATAACACTCTATGAGAGACTGACAGGATAGAAGTACATAACACTACATTAGAGACTGACACCAACTGTCAGGATAGAAGTACATAACACTCCATTAGAGACTGACAGGATAGTCAGGATAGAAGTACATAACACTCCATTAGAGACTGACAGGATAGAAGTACATAACACTACATTAGAGACTGACACCAACTGTCAGGATAGGAGTACATAACACTACATTAGAGACTGACACCAACTGTCAGGATAGAAGTACATAACACTCCATTAGAGACTGACACCAACTGTCAGGATAGAAGTACATAACACTACATTAGAGACTGACAGGATAGTCAGGATAGAAGTGCATAACACTCCATTAGAGACTGACAGGATAGAAGTACATAACACTCCATTAGAGACTGACAGGATAGAAGTGCATAACACTCCATTAGAGACTGACAGGATAGAAGTACATAACACTACATTAGAGACTGACACCAACTGTCAGGATAGTCAGGATAGAAGTACATAACACTACATTAGAGACTGACAGGATAGTCAGGATAGAAGTGCATAACACTCCATTAGAGACTGACAGGATAGAAGTACATAACACTCCATTAGAGACTGACAGGATAGAAGTGCATAACACTCCATTAGAGACTGACAGGATAGAAGTACATAACACCACATTAGAGACTGACACCAACTGTCAGGATAGAAGTACATAACACTCCATTAGAGACTGACAGGATAGAAGTACATAACACTACATTAGAGACTGACACCAACTGTCAGGATAGTCAGGATAGAAGTACATAACACCACATTAGAGACTGACACCAACTGTCAGGATAGAAGTACATAACACTATATTAGAGACTGACAGGATAGAAGTACATAACACTACATTAGAGACTGACACCAACTGTCAGGATAGAAGTACATAACCTCACATTAGAGACTGACACCAACAGTCAGGATAGTCAGGATAGAAGTACATAACACCACATTAGAGACTGACACCAACTGTCAGGATAGAAGTACATAACACTATATTAGAGACTGACAGGATATAAGTACATAACACTACATTAGAGACTGACACCAACTGTCAGGATAGAAGTACATAACACTCCATTAGAGACTGACACCAACAGTCAGGATACAAGTACATAACACTACATTAGAGACTGACAGGATAGTCAGGATAGAAGTACATAACACTCCATTAGAGACTGACACCAACTGTCAGGATAGAAGTACATAACACTACATTATAGACTGACAGGATAGAAGTACATAACACTCCATTAGAGACTGACAGGATAGAAGTACATAACACTACATTAGAGACTGACACCAACTGTAAGGATAGAAGTACATAACACCACATTAGAGACTGACAGGATAGAAGTACATAACACTACATTAGAGACTGACACCACCTGTAAGGATAGAAGTACATAACACCACATTAGAGACTGACAGGATAGAAGTACATAACACTACATTAGAGACTGACACCAACTGTCAGGATAGAAGTACATAACACTACATTAGAGACTGACAGGATAGAAGTACATAACACTACATTAGAGACTGACAGGATAGAAGTACATAACACTACATTAGAGACTGACAGGATAGAAGTACATAACACTCCATTCGAGACTGACACCAACTGTCAGGATAGAAGTACATAACACTACATTAGAGACTGACACCAACTGTCAGGATAGAAGTAACACTGCCTGTGAAAGGGTTTTCATAAGCAATTTGACAGGATTGTGAGGATTTGTGCCATTAAATGAATGAAAGGACACACGACTCCAGACTGACAGTGGATTTGAGTCTTAATGGGATTAGCTGGAGACTAAATGCTCTGGTCTACAGTCTGTATTATGGAGATTTTCAAGACTTAACTTTGTATTTGTCCCAAATTGCACCCTATTCCCTACATAGTCCACTACTTTTGACTAGAGCCCTGTATTGGCCATTGTCAAAACTAGTGCACTATATAGGCAATAGGATGCTATTTGGGACAGAATCTTGTCTTCAGCTAAACTTTCCTTTTTCCTCTGTATCGACTGACAGAGTAAAGTATAAGACCTCTTCACAGGAAACGTTGATGAATCACATGACACATCAGATGGTGAAGGGTCATTGAATGTGTTGTACGTGATGCCTGTCAAGTCACTGAACAATCACGTCAGACTCGTTCCATTTCAGAGTAAAATAGGCAGCTTTACTGTATTCCACTTTGGCATAGCTGTAATGAAAATACTAAATATATATATATATATATATATAAATGATTTATCTAAGCGGTCATTAAATTGTGAAGCCGGGTTCCAACCTGTAATTGAAGCACATAATAGAGAGAGGATCTGACATGAAACAGAACACAGCTGAATGTCCTACAGAGCAGGACCCCGTTGGTCCAGACGATTGGCCTCTTCAATGGTGGATGGCATGAGGATTAGTGATGGTAGAGACAAAAGGCTCAGAAGTACATAACACTCTATGAGAGACTGACAGGAGAGAAGGACATAACGCTACATTAGAGACTGACAGGATAGAAGGACATAACGCTACATTAGAGACTGACAGGATAGAAGTACATAACACTCTATGAGAGACTGACAGGAGAGAAGGACATAACGCTACATTAGAGACTGACAGGAGAGAAGGACATAACACTACAATAGAGACTGACAGGATAGAAGTACATAACACTACATTAGAGACTGACAGGAGAGAAGGACATAACGCTACATTAGAGACTGACAGGAGAGAAGGACATAACGCTACATTAGAGACTGACAGGATAGAAGGACATAACACTACAATAGAGACTGACAGGATAGAAGTACATAACACTACAATAGAGACTGACAGGATAGAAGTACATAACACTACAATAGAGACTGACAGGATAGAAGGACATAACACTACAATAGAGACTGACACCAACTGTCAGGATAGAAGTACATAACACTACAATAGAGACTGACAGGATAGAAGGACATAACACTACAATAGAGACTGACAGGATAGAAGGACATAACACTACAATAGAGACTGACACCAACTGTCAGGATAGAAGTACATAACACTACAATAGAGACTGACAGGATAGAAGTACATAACACTACAATAGAGACTGACAGGATAGAAAGACATAACACTACAATAGAGACTGACAGGATAGAAGGACATAACACTACAATAGAGACTGACAGGATAGAAGGACATAACACTACAATAGAGACTGACATCAACTGTCAGGATAGAAGTACATAACACTACAATAGAGACTGACAGGATAGAAGGACATAACACTACAATAGAGACTGACAGGATAGAAGGACATAACACTACAATAGAGACTGACAGGATAGAAGGACATAACACTACAATAGAGACTGACACCAACTGTCAGGATAGAAGTACATAACACTACAATAGAGACTGACAGGATAGAAGTACATAACACTACAATAGAGACTGACAGGATAGAAGGACATAACACTACAATAGAGACTGACAGGATAGAAGGACATAACACTACAATAGAGACTGACAGGATAGAAGGACATAACACTACAATAGAGACTGACACCAACTGTCAGGATAGAAGTACATAACACTACAATAGAGACTGATAGGATAGAAGGACATAACACTACAATAGAGACTGACAGGATAGAAGTACATAACACTACAATAGAGACTGACACCAACTGTCAGGATAGAAGTACATAACACTACATTAGAGACTGACACCAACTGTCAGGATAGAAGTACATAACACTCCATTAGAGACTGACACCAACTGTCAGGATAGAAGTACATAACACTCCATTAGAGACTGACAGGATAGAAGTACATAACACTACATTAGAGACTGACACCAACTGTCAGGATAGAAGTACATAACACTCCATTAGAGACTGACAGGATAGAAGTACATAACACTCCATTAGAGACTGACACCAACTGTCAGGATAGAAGTACATAACACTCCATTAGAGACTGACAGGATAGAAGTACATAACACTACAATAGAGACTGACAGGATAGAAGTACACAACACCACAATAGAGACTGACACCAACTGTCAGGATAGAAGTACATAACACTACATTAGAGACTGACAGGATAGTCAGGATAGAAGTACATAACACTACATTAGAGACTGACAGGATAGAAGTACATAACACTACATTAGAGACTGACAGGAGAGAAGGACATAACGCTACATTAGAGACTGACAGGAGAGAAGGACATAACGCTACATTAGAGACTGACAGGATAGAAGGACATAACACTACAATAGAGACTGACAGGATAGAAGTACATAACACTACAATAGAGACTGACAGGATAGAAGTACATAACACTACAATAGAGACTGACAGGATAGAAGGACATAACACTACAATAGAGACTGACAGGATAGAAGGACATAACACTACAATAGAGACTGACACCAACTGTCAGGATAGAAGTACATAACACTACAATAGAGACTGACAGGATAGAAGGACATAACACTACAATAGAGACTGACAGGATAGAAGGACATAACACTACAATAGAGACTGACACCAACTGTCAGGATAGAAGTACATAACACTACAATAGAGACTGACAGGATAGAAATACATAACACTACAATAGAGACTGACAGGATAGAAGGACATAACACTACAATAGAGACTGACAGGATAGAAGGACATAACACTACAATAGAGACTGACAGGATAGAAGGACATAACACTACAATAGAGACTGACACCAACTGTCAGGATAGAAGTACATAACACTACAATAGAGAATGACAGGATAGAAGGACATAACACTACAATAGAGACTGACAGGATAGAAGGACATAACACTACAATAGAGACTGACAGGATAGAAGGACATAACACTACAATAGAGACTGACACCAACTGTCAGGATAGAAGTACATAACACTACAATAGAGACTGACAGGATAGAAGTACATAACACTACAATAGAGACTGACAGGATAGAAGGACATAACACTACAATAGAGACTGACAGGATAGAAGGACATAACACTACAATAGAGACTGACAGGATAGAAGGACATAACACTACAATAGAGACTGACACCAACTGTCAGGATAGAAGTACATAACTTCATAATTGTGTTGTTTAGGTTTAGAGTGTGTAGTCTTAGAGTGATTATCTTAATTTACCGAGGTTAGCTAGCCAGCTATTTGTCGTCCTTAACGTAGGTGACTCTGCTAGCTAGCCAACGCTAGCCAACGTCTTCTGTATAGAACTCAACTACCCGGTCGCATTCACAGGTTGTATCACATTTTCACTTCATTTCATTACAGTACAACGGTTTGATTTGTTTGATCGTAGCTAGCTACTTAGCCGTCTTTGTATCAAAGATAATTGTGTAGTCTAGAGCGATTTTCTAGGTTCGCTAGCCATCTATTGTCGTTCTTTTAACGCAACGTAACGTAAACAACACTGCTAGCTAGCCTGCTAGCCCCCGAATAGCAACACTGCAGAAACTATTACACTCAACGGAACGACTGATTAGTGTAGTGTCAACAACGCACCCACTGCCAGCTGGCCTACTTCAGCAGTACTGTATCATTTTAATCATTTTAGTCAATAAGATTCTTGCTACGTAGCTTAACTTTCTGAACATTCGAGACGTGTAGTCCACTTGTCATTCCAATCTCCTTTGCATTAGCGTAGCCTCTTCTGTAGCCTGTCAACTATGCGTCTGTTTATCCCTGTTCTCTCCTCTCTGCACAGACCATACAAACGCTCCTCACCGCGTGGCCGCGGCCACCCTACTCTGGTGGTCCCAGCGCGCACGACCCACGTGGAGTTCCAGGTCTCCGGTAGCCTCTGGAACTGCCAATCTGCGGTCAACAAGGCAGAGTTCATCTCAGCCTATGCCTCCCTCCAGTCCCTCGACTTCTTGGCACTGACGGAAACATGGATCACCACAGACAACACTGCTACTCCTACTGCTCTCTCTTCGTCCGCCCACGTGTTCTCGCACACCCGAGAGCGTCTGGTCAGCGGGGTGGTGGCACCGGGATCCTCATCTCTCCCAAGTGGTCATTCTCTCTTTCTCCCCTTACCCATCTGTCTATCGCCTCCTTTGAATTCCATGCTGTCACAGTTACTAGCCCTTTCAAGCTTAACATCCTTATCATTTATCGCCCTCCAGGTTCCCTCTGAGAGTTCATCAATGAGCTTGATGCCTTGATAAGCTCCTTTCCTGAGGACGGCTCACCTCTCACAGTTCTGGGCGACTTTAACCTCCCCACGTCTACCTTTGACTCTTTCCTCTCTGCCTCCTTCTTTCCACTCCTCTCCTCTTTTGACCTCACCCTCTCACCTTCCCCCTACTCACAAGGCAGGCAATACGCTCGACCTCATCTTTACTAGATGCTGTTCTTCCACTAACCTCATTGCAACTCCCCTCCAAGTCTCCGACCACTGCCTTGTATCCTTTTCCTCTCGCTCTCATCCAACACCTCCCACACTGCCCCTACTCGGATGGTATCGCGCCGTCCCAACCTTCGCTCTCTCTCCCCCGCTACTCTCTCCTCTTCCATCCTATCATCTCTTCCCTCCGCTCAAACCTTCTCCCACCTATCTCCTGATTCTGCCTCCTCAACCCTCCTCTCCTCCCTCTCTGCATCCCTTGACTCTCTATGTCCCCTATCCTCCAGGCCGGCTCGGTCCTCCCCTCCCGCTCCGTGGCTTGATGACTCATTGCGAGCTCACAGAACAGGGCTCCGGGCAGCCGAGCGGAAATGGAGGAAAACTCGCCTCCCTGCGGACCTGGCATCCTTTCACTCCCTCCTCTCTACATTTTCCTCCTCTGTCTCTGCTGCTAAAGCCACTTTCTACCACGCTAAATTCCAAGCATCTGCCTCTAACCCTAGGAAGCTCTTTGCCACCTTCTCCTCCCTCCTGAATCCTCCGCCCCCTCCCCCCTCCTCCCTCTCTGCAGATGACTTCGTCAACCATTTTGAAAAGAAGGTCGACGACATCCGATCCTCGTTTGCTAAGTCAAACGACACCGCTGGTTCTGCTCACACTGCCCTACCCTGTGCTCTGACCTCTTTCTCCCCTCTCTCTCCAGATGAAATCTCGTGTCTTGTGACGGCCGGCCGCCCAACAACCTGCCCGCTTGACCCTATCCCCTCCTCTCTTCTCCAGACCATTTCCGGAGACCTTCTCCCTTACCTCACCTCGCTCATCAACTCATCCCTGACCGTTGGCTACGTCCCTTCCGTCTTCAAGAGAGCGAGAGTTGCACCCCTTCTGAAACAACCTACACTCGATCCCTCCGATGTCAACAATTACAGACCAGTATCCCTTCTTTCTTTTCTCTCCAAACAGGATAGAAGTACATAACACTACAATAGAGACTGACAGGATAGAAGTACATAACACCACAATAGAGACTGACACCAACTGTCAGGATAGAAGTACATAACACTACATTAGAGACTGACAGGATAGTCAGGATAGAAGTACATAACACTACATTAGAGACTGACAGGATAGAAGTACATAACACTACATTAGAGACTGACACCAACTGTCAGGATAGAAGTACATAACACTACATTAGAGACTGACAGGATAGTCAGGATAGAAGTACATAACACTACATTAGAGACTGACACCAACTGTCAGGATAGAAGTACATAACACCACATTATAGACTGAGACCAACTGTCAGGATAGTGAGGATAGAAGTACATAACACTACATTAGAGACTGTCAGGATAGAAGTACATATCACTCCATTAAGAACTGTCAGGATAGTCAGGATAGAAGTACATAACACTACATTAGAGACTGACACCAACTGTCAGGATAGTCAGGATAGAATTACTTCCGATCAGACAAACTTTCCTTGCCTCTTCAGACTGAATGATTTAGCAGACAATGGTTTTATTAAAACTAGTACTTTCCCTCACGGAAGGCAGGAAGTAGTGATGCGCTCTTTAAAAGTTAACCAGCTCTACGTTGACACAGCGAATGTGACATACATACTGCATTTTAGGGGTGATGTATAATTTACCAGATATATCACACCAGGCTTCACTGCTATTAAAACCACATGCTATTTTCCTGTACTGTGAGGTCATTAGAGAGAGCCTCACTTGCTTTGGCAAATGTTAACACATGTTTCCCATGCCAATAAAGCCCTTGAATTGAATTGAATTGAGAGCCATGTGATCTATGATTGGTGCACAGAGTTCAGATCATTAAGAAAAACACATGTCCACTAGCTCTCAGAGAGATGCTCATTTATACATGCTCCGTGGTGATCGACGTGGACACTGACAGAGTGAGAAGTTTCTGTCCGTGTGTTTCTAATGATGTCCCTAATGATGCGGTGTGTTGCTAATGATGTTTCTGTCCCTGTGCGGTGTGTGTTGCTAATGATGTTTCTGTCCCTGTGCGGTGTGTGTTGCTAATGATGTTTCTGTCCCTGTGCGGTGTGTGTTGCTAATGATGTTTCTGTCCCTGTGCGGTGTGTGTTGCTAATGATGTTTCTGTCCCTGTGCGGTGTGTGTTGCTAATGATGTTTCTGTCCCTGTGCGGTGTGTGTTGCTAATGATGTTTCTGTCCCCGGTGTGTGTTGCTAATGATGTTTCTGTCCCTGTGCGGTGTGTGTTGCTAATGATGTTTCTGTCCCTGTGCGGTGTGTGTTGCTAATGATGTTTCTGTCCCTGTGCGGTGTGTGTTGCTAATGATGTTTCTGTCCCTGTGCGGTGTGTGTTGCTATGATGATGTCCTTCTGTTCCCTGATGCTGGTGTGCGGTGTTGCTAATGATGTTTCTGTCCCTGTGCGGTGTGTGTTGCTAATGATGTTTCTGTCCCTGTGCGGTGTGTGTTGCTAATGATGTTTCTGTCCCTGTGCGGTGTGTGTTGCTAATGATGTTTCTGTCCCTGTGCGGTGTGTGTTGCTAATGATGTTTCTGTCCCTGTGCGGTGTGTGTTGCTAATGATGTTTCTGTCCCTGTGCGGTGTGTGTTGCTAATGATGTTTCTGTCCCTGTGCGGTGTGTGTTGCTAATGATGTTTCTGTCCCTGTGCGGTGTGTGTTGCTAATGATGTTTCTGTCCCTGTGCGGTGTGTGTTGCTAATGATGTTTCTGTCCCTGTGCGGTGTGTGTTGCTAATGATGTTTCTGTCCCTGTGCGGTGTGTGTTGCTAATGATGTTTCTGTCCCTGTGCGGTGTGTGTTGCTAATGATGTTTCTGTCCCTGTGCGGTGTGTGTTGCTAATGATGTTTCTGTCCCTGTGCGGTGTGTGTTGCTAATGATGTTTCTGTCCCTGTGCGGTGTGTGTTGCTAATGATGTTTCTGTCCCTGTGCGGTGTGTGTTGCTAATGATGTTTCTGTCCCTGTGCGGTGTGTGTTGCTAATGATGTTTCTGTCCCTGTGCGGTGTGTGTTGCTAATGATGATGTTTCTGTCCCTGTGCGGTGTGTGTTGCTAATGATGTTTCTGTCCCTGTGCGGTGTGTGTTGCTAATGATGTTTCTGTCCCTGTGCGGTGTGTGTTGCTAATGATGTTTCTGTCCCTGTGCGGTGTGTGTTGCTAATGATGTTTCTGTCCCTGTGCGGTGTGTGTTGCTAATGATGTTTCTGTCCCTGTGCGTGTGTGTTGCTAATGATGTTTCTGTCCCTGTGCGGTGTGTGTTGCTAATGATGTTTCTGTCCCTGTGCGGTGTGTGTTGCTAATGATGTTTCTGTCCCTGTGCGGTGTGTGTTGCTAATGATGTTTCTGTCCCCTTGCGGTGTGTGTTAATGATGTTTCTGGTGTGTGTTGCTAATGATGTTTCTGTCCCTGTGCGGTGTGTGTTGCTAATGATGTTTCTGTCCCTGTGCGGTGTGTGTTGCTAATGATGTTTCTGTCCCTGTGCGGTGTGTGTTGCTAATGATGTTTCTGTCCCTGTGCGGTGTGTGTTGCTAATGATGTTTCTGTCCCTGTGCGGTGTGTGTTGCTAATGATGTTTCTGTCCCTGTGCGGTGTTGCTAATGATGTTTCTGTCCCTGTGCGGTGTGTGTTGCTAATGATGTTTCTGTCCCTGTGCGGTGTGTGTTGCTAATGATGTTTCTGTCCCTGTGCGGTGTGTGTTGCTAATGATGTTTCTGTCCCTGTGCGGTGTGTGTTGCTAATGATGTTTCTGTCCCTGTGCGGTGTGTGTTGCTAATGATGTTTCGTCCCTGTGCGGTGTGTGTTGCTAATGATGTCTGTCCCTGTGCTAATGATGTGTGTGTTGCTAATGATGTTTCTGTCCCTGTGCGGTGTGTGTTGCTAATGATGTTTCTGTCCCTGTGCGGTGTGTGTTGCTAATGATGTTTCTGTCCCTGTGCGGTGTGTGTTGCTAATGATGTTTCTGTCCCTGTGCGGTGTGTGTTGCTAATGATGTTTCTGTCCCTGTGCGGTGTGTGTTGCTAATGATGTTTCTGTCCCTGTGCGGTGTGTGTTGCTAATGATGTTTCTGTCCCTGTGCGGTGTGTGTTGCTAATGATGTTTCTGTCCTGTGCGGTGTGTGTTGCTAATGATGTTTCTGTCCCTGTGCGGTGTGTGTTGCTAATGATGTTTCTGTCCCTGTGCGGTGTGTGTTGCTAATGATGTTTCTGTCCCTGTGCGGTGTGTGTTGCTAATGATGTTTCTGTCCCTGTGCGGTGTGTGTTGCTAATGATGTTTCTGTCCCTGTGCGGTGTGTGTTGCTAATGATGTTTCTGTCCCTGTGCGGTGTGTGTTGCTAATGATGTTTCTGTCCCTGTGCGGTGTGTGTTGCTAATGATGTTTCTGTCCCTGTGCGGTGTGTGTGCTAATGATGTTTCTGTCCCTGTGCGGTGTGTGTTGCTAATGATGTTTCTGTCCCTGTGCGGTGTGTGTTGCTAATGATGTTTCTGTCCCTGTGCGGTGTGTGTTGCTAATGATGTTTCTGTCCCTGTGCGGTGTGTGTTGCTAATGATGTTTCTGTCCCTGTGCGGTGTGTGTTGCTAATGATGTTTCTGTCCCTGTGCGGTGTGTGTTGCTAATGATGTTTCTGTCCCTGTGCGGTGTGTGTTGCTAATGATGTTTCTGTCCCTGTGCGGTGTGTGTTGCTAATGATGTTTCTGTCCTGTGCGGTGTGTGTTGCTAATGATGTTTCTGTCCCTGTGCGGTGTGTGTTGCTAATGATGTTTCTGTCCCTGTGCGGTGTGTGTTGCTAATGATGTTTCTGTCCCTGTGCGGTGTGTGTTGCTAATGATGATGTTTCTGTTTCCCTGTGCGGTGTGTGTTGCTAATGATGTTTCTGTCCCTGTGCGGTGTGTGTTGCTAATGATGTTTCTGTCCCTGTGCGGTGTGTGTTGCTAATGATGTTTCTGTCCCTGTGCGGTGTGTGTTGCTAATGATGTTTCTGTCCCTGTGCGGTGTGTGTTGCTAATGATGTTTCTGTCCCTGTGCGGTGTGTGTTGCTAATGATGTTTCTGTCCCTGTGCGGTGTGTGTTGCTAATGATGTTTCTGTCCCTGTGCGGTGTGTGTTGCTAATGATGTTTCTGTCCCTGTGCGGTGTGTGTTGCTAATGATGTTTCTGTCCCTGTGCGGTGTGTGTTGCTAATGATGTTTCTGTCCCTGTGCGGTGTGTGTTGCTAATGATGTTTCTGTCCCTGTGCGGTGTGTGTTGCTAATGATGTTTCTGTCCCTGTGCGGTGTGTGTTGCTAATGATGTTTCTGTCCCTGTGCGGTGTGTGTTGCTAATGATGTTTCTGTCCCTGTGCGGTGTGTGTTGCTAATGATGTTTCTGTCCCTGTGCGGTGTGTGTTGCTAATGATGTTTCTGTCCCTGTGCGGTGTGTGTTGCTAATGATGTTTCTGTGCGGTGTGTGTTGCTAATGATGTTTCTGTCCCCGGTGTGTGTTGCTAATGATGTTTCTGTCCCGGTGTGTGTTGCTAATGATGTTTCTGTCCCTGTGCGGTGTGTGTTGCTAATGATGTTTCTGTCCCTGTGCGGTGTGTGTTGCTAATGATGTTTCTGTCCCTGTGCGGTGTGTGTTGCTAATGATGTTTCTGTCCCTGTGCGGTGTGTGTTGCTAATGATGTTTCTGTCCCTTGCTGTGTGTTGCTAATGATGTTTCTGTCCCTGTGCGGTGTGTGTTGCTAATGATGTTTCTGTCCCCGGTGTGTGTTGCTAATGATGTGTCCCTGTGTGTGTGTTGCTAATGATGTTTCTGTCCCTGTGCGGTGTGTGTTGCTAATGATGTTTCTGTCCCTGTGCGGTGTGTGTTGCTAATGATGTTTCTGTCCCTGTGCGGTGTGTGTTGCTAATGATGTTTCTGTCCCTGTGCGGTGTGTGTTGCTAATGATGTTTCTGTCCCTGTGCGGTGTGTGTTGCTAATGATGTTTCTGTCCCTGTGCGGTGTGTGTTGCTAATGATGTTTCTGTCCCTGTGCGGGTGTGTTGCTAATGATGTTTCTGTCCCTGTGCGGTGTGTGTTGCTAATGATGTTTCTGTCCCTGTGCGGTGTGTGTTGCTAATGATGTTTCTGTCCCTGTGCGGTGTGTGTTGCTAATGATGTTTCTGTCCCTGTGCGGTGTGTGTTGCTAATGATGTTTCTGTCCCGGTGTGTGTTGCTAATGATGTTTCTGTCCCTGTGTTGTGTGTTAATGATGTTTCTGTCCCTGTGCGGTGTGTGTTGCTAATGATGTTTCTGTCCCTGTGCGGTGTGTGTTGCTAATGATGTTTCTGTCCCTGTGCGTGTGTGTTGCTAATGATGTTTCTGTCCCTGTGCGGTGTGTGTTGCTAATGATGTTTCTGTCCCTGTGCGGTGTGTGTTGCTAATGATGTTTCTGTCCCTGTGCGGTGTGTGTTGCTAATGATGTTTCTGTCCCTGTGCGGTGTGTGTTGCTAATGATGTTTCTGTCCCTGTGCGGTGTGTGTTGCTAATGATGTTTCTGTCCCTGTGCGGTGTGTGTTGCTAATGATGTTTCTGTCCCTGTGCGGTGTGTTGCTAATGATGTTTCTGTCCTGTGCGGGTGTGTGTTGCTAATGATGTTTCTGTCCTGTGCGGTGTGTGTTGCTAATGATGTTTCTGTCCCTGTGCGGTGTGTGTTGCTAATGATGTTTCTGTCCCTGTGCGGTGTGTGTTGCTAATGATGTTTCTGTCCCTGTGCGGTGTGTGTTGCTAATGATGTTTCTGTCCCTGTGCGGTGTGTGTTGCTAATGATGTTTCTGTCCCTGTGCGGTGTGTGTTGCTAATGATGTTTCTGTCCCTGTGCGGTGTGTGTTGCTAATGATGTTTCTGTCCCTGTGCGGTGTGTGTTGCTAATGATGTTTCTGTCCCTGTGCGGTGTGTGTTGCTAATGATGTTTCTGTCCCTGTGCGGTGTGTTGCTAATGATGTTTCTGTCCCTGTGCGGTGTGTGTTGCTAATGATGTTTCTGTCCCTGTGCGGTGTGTGTTGCTAATGATGTTTCTGTCCCTGTGCGGTGTGTGTTGCTAATGATGTTTCTGTCCCTGTGCGGTGTGTGTTGCTAATGATGTTTCTGTCCCTGTGCGGTGTGTGTTGCTAATGATGTTTCTGTCCCTGTGCGGTGTGTGTTGCTAATGATGTTTCTGTCCCTGTGCGGTGTGTGTTGCTAATGATGTTTCTGTCCCTGTGCGGTGTGTGTTGCTAATGATGTTTCTGTCCCTGATGCGGTGTGTGTTGCTAATGATGTTTCTGTCCCTGTGCGGTGTGTGTTGCTAACGATGTTTCTGTCCCTGTGCGGTGTGTGTTGCTAATGATGTTTCTGTCCCTGTGCGGTGTGTGTTGCTAATGCTCTTCAGGTTCGTGGATAAAAAAAAACAATAGCGAGTTGGGATTTCATCGGCAGGACCGAACAGCAGCATCCGGTAAGATCCGCGAGGAGTGTGTCTCTTTGTCAACAAAGACTAGAGGTTCAGCGAGAGAGTTAGAATACATCATGGTCAAGCTGTAGACGACACTATTTACCAAGAGATTTTTCATAGGTATTTAATTACCACCACAAACCGATGCTGACATTAAGACCTCACTCAAAGAGATATTACTTCTGTCTCTTCTACCTCTCTCCTTTCTTTATCCTCTCTCTTTTCTCTCTCTCTCTTCTCTTTTCTCTCGCTCCTTCCTGTATGTTCTCTTTCTTCTCTACCGCTCCCATCTCCCTCATCTCTCTCTCTTCTCTCGTCTACCTCTCTTCTATCACTCGGCTATCTCTCCTCTACCTCTCCTCTCTCCTGTCTTTCTCCTCTATCTCTCCTCTCTCTCCTCTGTTCTCTTTTCTCTTCTCTCTGTTCTCTCTCTTCTCGACCTCTCCCATCTCCCTCGTCTCTCTCTCCTCTACCTCTCGGCTATCTCTCTTCAACCTCTCCGCTATCCCTTCTCTATCTATCCTCTACCTCACCTATATCTCTCCTCTAACCCTCTCTCTTCTATCACTCGGCTATCTCTCCTCTTTCCCTCAGCTATCTCTCCTCTACCTCTCCACTATCTCTCCTTTACCTCTTGGCTATCTCTCCTCTATCCCTCAGCTACCTCTCCTCTATCTCTCCTCTATCCCTCAGCTATCTCTCCTCTTTCTCTCCACTATCTCTACTCTACCTCTTGGCTATCTCTCCTCTATCCCTCAGCTACCTCTCCTCTATCTCTCCTCTAACCCTCAGCTAACTCTCCACTATCTCTCCTCTATCCCTCAGCTACCTCTCCTCTATCTCTCCTCTATCCCTCAGCTATCTCTCCTCTATCTCTCCTCTATCCCTCAGCTATCTCTCCACTATCTCTCCTCTACCCCTCAGCTATCTCTCCTCTATCTCTCCTCTTTGTACTTGTCTTTGTTAACCTCTCTTTAGGTGTCAGACGAGACATTGCCTTGCTGCAGTAGCTAACAAAAGGGTGGTTTCAGTAATCCAGTTCTCCCAACTGTAGGAAGAAGGGCCGTAATTACAGGTTGTGTGTACAGTCTTGTGAAACGACCTTGTGGTTTTCCATGCCAAGAGCCTCCTGTCATATCTAGGATTCTGGATAGATGCACTGAAGTCAACACACCCAACTGCATTCACACAAACAGTATGTGCGTGTTTGTATGTGTGTGTGTGTACGTGTGTGTGTGTGTGTGTGTGTGTGTGTGTGTGTGTGTGTGTGTGTGTGTGTGTGTGTGTGTGTGTGTGTGTGTGTGTGTGTGTGTGTGTGTGTGTGTGTGTGTGTGTGTGTGTGTGTGTGTGTGTGTGTGTGTGTGGGGGGGAGGTTGCATGCGTGTGTGTGGTCATAATAACTATGACAGCCTAAATTCAATAGAAATGAGGTAAAGCTGATTTATCTTGAGCCTGTTAGCTCAGTGTGGTGACAATGACCCTCAGTCTAACTGTCTCTGCATCTTCCATGGGCTTTGATGTTAATTAAACATTAGTTATCCATTGCTTTGATGTTAATTAAACATTAGTTATCCATGGGCTTTGATGTTAATTAAACATTAGTTATCCATGACTTTGATGTTAATTAAACATTAGTTATCCATGGGCTTTGATGTTAATTAAACATTAGTTATCCATGACTTTGATGTTAATTAAACATTAGTTATCCATGGCTTTGATGTTAATTAAACATTAGTTATCCATGGGCTTTGATGTTAATTAAACATTAGTTATCCATGACTTTGATGTTAATTAAACATTAGTTATCCATGGCTTTGATGTTAATTAAACATTAGTTATCCATGGCTTTGATGTTAATTAAACATTAGTTATCCATGGGCTTTGAAGTTAATTAAACATTAGTTATCCATGACTTTGATGTTAATTAAACATTAGTTATCCATGGCTTTGATGTTAATTAAACATTAGTTATCCATGGCTTTGATGTTAATTAAACATTAGTTATCCATGGCTTTGATGTTAATTAAATATTAGTTATCCATGGGCTTTGATGTTAATTAAACATTAGTTATCCATGGGCTTTGATGTTAATTAAACATTAGTTATCCATGGCTTTGATGTTAATTAAACATTAGTTATCCATGACTTTGATGTTAATTAAACATTAGTTATCCATGGGCTTTGATGTTAATTAAACATTAGTTATCCATGGGCTTTAATGTTAATTAAACATTAGTTATCCATGACTTTGATGTTAATTAAACATTAGTTATCCATGGGCTTTATCCATGGGCTAAATGGCTAAATAGGGTAGTTTAACTGCTTTGTGTTCAGAAAACATAGTCAATGCCCGTGTACAATTTATTCTGTATTGATTTGTGGAGTTTTAATTTCAAATTCAAAGATTGTAGATATCATACATTTTGTGGTTAACGATATTTTCTGTGGTCTACAGTTGTATAACCCCCCACACTGTGTCTGCTACAGCATCACACCTACTAACATGTTGTGGTTAACGATATTTTCTGTGGTCTACAGTTGTGTAACCCCCCACACTGTGTCTGCTACAGCATCACACCTACTAACATGTTGTGGTTAACGATATTTTCTGTGGTCTACAGTTGTATAACCCCCCACACTGTGTCTGCTACAGCATCACACCTACTAACATGTTGGATTCAATTACCTTTTCATCTCTACTCCGGAGTGAACACCCTTTACAACACATGGACTGGTCCCAAATGGCACCCTGTTCCCTATGTAGTGCACTACTTTATAGGGAATAGGGTGCCATTTGAGAAGCACGGCACGAACACAATGAATTATTCACAGCAGCTACAGCAGCAGCTTATCATCATAACAGCAATGACATCCAAGTGGCTTGACAAATAAAATACCTGTCAGGCTGGAAAAACATTTCAATACAATGGATCATAAAGCAAATGACAAAGTGAAGAGAGAGAGAGAGAGAGAGAGGGAGAGGGAGAGGGAGAGAGGGAGAGGGAGAGAGAGAGGGAGAGAGAGAGAGAGGGAGAGAGAGGGAGAGAGAGAGAGAGGGAGAGAGAGACAGAGAGAGAGAGACAGAGAGACACAGAGAGAGAGAGAGAGAGAGAGAGACAGAGAGAGAGAGAGAGAGACAGAGAGAGAGGGAGAGAGAGAGAGAGAGGGAGAGAGAGAGAGAGAGAGGGAGAGAGAGAGAGAGAGAGAGAGAGAGAGAGAGAGAGAGAGAGAGAGAGAGAGAGAGAGAGAGAGAGAGAGAGAGAGAGAGAGAGAGAGAGAGAGAGAGAGAGAGAGAGAGAGAGAGAGAGAGAGAGAGAGAGAGAGAGAGAGAGAGAGAGAGAGAGACAGAGAGAGAAAGAGAGGGAGAGAGAGAGAGAGAGAGACAGAGGGATTGAGAGGGAGAGGGAGAGTGAGGAAGAGAGAGAGAGGGAGAGAGAGAGGGAGAGAGAGAGGGGGAGATAGAGAGGGGGTGAGGGGGACAGAGAGAGGGAGAGGGTGAGAGATGGAGAGAGAGAGGGAGAGAGGAGGACAGAGAGGGAGAGAGAGAGATGGAGAGAGAGGGAGAGAGAGACAGGGGGTAAGGAGGACAGAGAGAGGGAGAGAGATATGGAGAGAGAGATAGTGAGAGAGGGACGGAGAGAGAGAGAGAGAGACAGAGAGAGAAAGAGAGAGAAAGAGAGGGAGAGAGAGAGAGAGAGACAGAGGGAGTGAGAGAGAGAGGGAGAGGGAGAGTGAGGAAGAGAGAGAGAGAGGGAGAGAGAGAGGGAGAGAGAGAGGGGGAGATAGAGAGGGGGTGAGGGGGACAGAGAGAGGGAGAGGGTGAGAGATGGAGAGAGAGAGGGAGAGAGGAGGACAGAGAGGGAGAGAGAGAGATGGAGAGAGAGGGAGAGAGAGACAGGGGGTAAGGAGGACAGAGAGAGGGAGAGAGATATGGAGAGAGAGATAGTGAGAGAGGGACGGAGAGGGAGAGAGAGAGGGAGAGAGAGGGCGAGAGGAGGGGGTGAGAGGGGGAGAGGAGGGGGGAGAGAGAGATGGAGAGAGAGAGAGGGAGGGAGAGATGGAGAGAGAGAGAGAGGGGGTGAGGGGGACAGAGAGAGGGAGAGACAGATAGAGAGACAGAGAGACAGAGAGAGAGAGAGATAGACAGAGCTAGTTAGTTTGTGAGTTAGTTAGTTAGTTAGTTCCTCAGACTTATCACCCATCATTCACATACCTCAGACTGATCATCCCATCATTCACATACCTCAGACTGATCATCCCATCATTCACATACCTCAGACTGATCATTCACATACCCCAGACTGATCATTCACATACCTCAGACTGATCATTCACATACCTCAGACTGATCATCCCATCATTCACATACCTCAGACTGATCATCCCATCATTCACATACCTCAGACTGATCATTCACATACCTCAGACTGATCATTCACATACCTCAGACTGATCATTCACATACCTCAGACTGATCATCCCATCATTCACATACCTCAGACTGATCATCCCATGATTCACATACATCAGACTGATCATTCACATACATCAGACTGATCATCCCATCATTCACATACCCCAGACTGATCATTCACATACCTCAGACTGATCATCCCATCATTCACATACCTCAGACTGATCATCCCATGATTCACATACATCAGACTGATCATTCACATACATCAGACTGATCATCCCATCATTCACATACCTCAGACTGATCATCCCATGATTCACATACATCAGACTGATCATTCACATACCTCAGACTGATCATTCACATACCTCAGACTGATCATTCACATACCTCAGACTGATCATTCACATACCTCAGACTGATCATTCACATACCTCAGACTGATCATTCACATACCTCAGACTGATCATTCACATACCTCAGACTGATCATTCACATACCTCAGACTGATCATCATCTGTGCTTGATCAGAGGAACCAGTTAACATCACCAATTCTGCATTAACAGAGTCCATGACTGAATCCCAAATGGCATCGTAGTTCCCATAAAGCACCGTTCTTTTGACCAGAGGGCACTACACAGGGAATAGTGTGCCATTTGACACATAGTCCATCACTGAAGCCTACTGTCCACCCTCGCTGCTCGTTCAGAGCCTACGACCTCTTGAGTATGTCATGAAGCGTCTGAATCAATGGAACGAAGTCAGATCTAACGAAGTAATGATTTCTGAAATGCTTTAGGAAATGATGGAATGGTAATTGTAGTTTTTTGAGCAGGAGATACAATGTTATATGCGACTGAGAAAGATTGTGGTTATTTCTATAAGATAGTCGTTAATGTTTAAAAACAACTAATGAAATGAACATTGGGGAACTCAAATTATGCATTTACTCTCCCCTCTATATTTACTCTCGCTAATCTCTACTCTCTACTCTCCCCTCTCCCTTCTCAACTCTCCCATCTCTATTCATCCCTCTCTACTCTCCCCTCTCCCCTCTCTACTCTCCCCTCTCTATTTATCCCTCTCTACTCTCTACTCTCCCCTCTCTACTCTCCCCTCTCTATTCATCCCTCTCTACTCTCCCCTCTCCCCTCTCTACTCTCCCCTCTTTATTCATCCCTCTCTACTCTCCCCTCTCCCCTCTCTACTCTCCCCTCTCTATTCATCCCTCTCTACTCTCTACTCTCCCCTCTACTCTCCCCTCTCTATTCATCCCTCTCTACTCTCCCCTCTCTACTCTCCCCTCTCTATTCCTCCCTCTCTACTCTCCCCTCTCTACACTCTACTTTCCCCTCTCCCTTCTCAACTCTCCCCTCTACTCTCTACTCTTCCCTCTACTCTCCCCTCTCTACTCTCCCCTCTCCCTTCTCAACTCTCTACTCTACTCTCCCCTCTCCCTTCTCAACTCTCCCCCCTACTCTCACTTCTCAACCCTCTACTCACCCCTCACTACACTCCCCTCTCCCTTCTCAACTCTCCCCTCTCAACTCTCTACTCTCCCCTATATATTATGTACTCACTCGTCTCTATTCTCTAGTCTTTTCTTCATCATAGATCCAGGTGAAAGCATGCAGCTGGATGTCAACAGAGAGAGCAACCACAGAGTCAGCTGGGATGCGAGTCTGAATTATGTATGACTAGGACATTCAGAACACAGAGTTTATATCAACAAGGAGAGAGAGAGAGAGAGAGAGAGAGAGAGAGAGAGAGAGAGAGAGAGAGAGAGAGAGAGAGAGAGAGAGAGAGAGAGAGAGAGAGAGAGAGAGAGAGAGAGAGAGAGAGAGAGAGAGAGAGAGAGAGAGAGAGAGAGAAATATAACAAATAAGAGAGGTTTCAGAAGTTATATCAACATCAAAAGTCACAGAAAAAATATGGACGATTTTGGAACAAGGAAGATACAGAAGGTATTTCAACTTTTAACATTAAAGTAACTTTTCTGTTCCAAGCAATAACACTCTTCATTGTTAGTGGGTTTCACTTGTTTGTTTTTATCACAGACAATTACAATCATTTTGAATGGTACAACTCTAACTGTTTGGCTGAAATCTGGCTTGTCCACGACTCATTTAATAAAATGCATACCGTGTACTAATCACCTAATACTATTTAAAAAATACTCTTTATTAAAACATCATTATACTACATACTATTTAAAAAATACTGTTTAGTAAAACATCATTATACTTCATACTATTTAGTAAAACATCATTATACTACATACTATTTAGTAATACATCATTATACTACATACTATTTAGCAAAACATCATCATACTACATACTATTTTATAAAACATCATCATACTACATACTATTTAGTAAAACATCATTATACTACATACTATTTAGTAAAACATCATCATACTACATACTATTTAGTAAAACATCATTATACTACATACTATTTAGTAATACATCATTATACTACATACTATTTAGTAATACATTATCATACTACATACTATTTAGTAATACATCATCATACTACATACTATTTAGTAATACATCATCATACTACATACTATTTAGTAAAACATCATCATACTACATACTATTTAGTAATACATCATCATACTACATACTATTTAGTAATACATCATCATACTACATACTATTTAGAACATATGTTTAGTAAAACATCATCATACTACATACTATTTAGTAAAACATCATTATACTACACACTATTTAGAACATACTAAATGTAAAACATCATTATACTACATACTATTTAGTAATACATCATCATACTACATACTATTTAGTAATACATCATTATACTACACACTATTTAGTAATACATCATTATACTACATACTATTTAGTAATACATCATCATACTACATATTACTTAGTAAAACATCATCATACTACATACTATTTAGTAATACATCATTATACTACACACTATTTAGTAATACATCATTATACTACATACTATTTAGTAATACATCATCATACTACATATTACTTAGTAAAACATCATCATACTACATACTACTTAGAACATATGTTTAGTAATACATCATTATACTACATACTATTTAGTAATACATCATTATACTACATACTATTTAGTAATACATCATCATACTACATACTATTTAGAACATATGTTTAGTAATACATCATTATACTACACACTATTTAGTAAAACATCATCATACTACATACTACTTAGAACATATGTTTAGTAATACATCATTATACTACACACTATTTAGTAATACATCATTATACTACATACTATTTAGTAATACATCATCATACTACATACTATTTAGTAATACATCATCATACTACATACTATTTAGTAATACATCATTATACTACATACTATTTAGTAAAACATCATCATACTACATACTATTTAGTAATCCATCATTATACTACATACTATTTAGTAATACATCATTATACTACACACTATTTAGTAAAACATCATCATACTACATACTACTTAGAACATATGTTTAGTAATACATCATTATACTACACACTATTTAGTAATACATCATTATACTACATACTATTTAGTAATACATCATCATACTACATACTATTTAGTAATACATCATCATACTACATACTATTTAGTAATACATCATCATACTACATACTACTTAGAACATACTGTATGTAAAACATCATCACACTACTGATCCATACTGAGAAGGCATCAAATAATACCTCCATCACGCGTGTTCCCCGGCCATTTGTTACATTCTGTAGAGCAAGTCCCCCATTCTGATTATCAGCTGTTGTCAACACAGGAGGGTGTGAATAGACGATCCTCTTCTTTGATAGTGTGCAGCGAATTCTACCCGATGAAAAGCTGAAATCAGTATCACATCCGAGCATTTTTAATTAAGCATAGTACATGTTTTTGAAATTTCACGTAGTATAAAAACTATTTTTCGCATTTCCAAAAAGCCTGCTATTTATAACTCAAGTATGAGTATATGGACACGGCTAAAGTCTTATAGCTGGCACTGCACCAAATAACGTATTATGTGGGTGTCAAAGGTCACAGTCATGAAAAACAACATGTTAACTGTTTTTTGCCAAACAGCAAACCTGGGACTATTTGATAAGAACATTTCCCAGATGCAGTGCAACAAAGCTCAGGGTAGCCTAGTGGTTAGAGCGTTGGCCTAGTGGTTAGAGCGTTGGACTAGTAACCGGAAGGTTGCGAGTTCAAACCCCCGAGCTGAAAAGGTACAAATCTGTCGTTCTGCCCCTGAACAGGCAGTTAACCCACTGTTCCTAGGCTGTCGTTGAAAATAAGAATGTGTTCTTAACTGACTTGCCTGGTTAAATAAAGGTAAAATAAATAAATAAAAAATAACCTCTGAGTGTTCCTGTACACGTGATTATCTAGAGACTAGAGAAACCTTCTCTGCTACAATTCAAGTCAGGAGCCTAATCGATATACAGTACTTGCCACACAGAGGACACTGTATAAATAGGGCAGAGCTAGGAATTTTACACATGAATTCATATCAAAAAACCCTCTTGTCTTAAACTTGTGATCAGTAATACAGGAGTACGTGACCCAAACAGGTGTAGGTAGACCTTACAGTGAAATGCTGAATACAACAGGTGTAGTAGACCTTACAGTGAAATGCTGAATACAACAGTGAAATGCTGAATACAACAGGTGTAGAACTTACAGTGAAATGCTGAATACAACAGGTGTAGAACTTACAGTGAAATGCTGAATACAACAGGTGTAGGTAGAACTTACCGTGAAATGCTGTATACAACAGGTGTAGGTAGACCTTACAGTGAAATGCTGAATACAACAGGTGTAGTAGACCTTACAGTGAAATGCTGAATACAACAGGTGTAGTAGACCTTACAGTGAAATGCTGAATACAACAGGTGTAGGTAGACCTTACAGTGAAATGCTGTATACAACAGGTGTAGTAGACCTTACAGTGAAATGCTGAATACAACAGGTGTAGGTAGACCTTACAGTGAAATGCTGAATACAACAGGTGTAGTAGACCTTACAGTGAAATGCTGAATACAACAGGTGTAGGTAGACCTTACAGTGAAATGCTGAATACAACAGGTGTAGTAGACCTTACAGTGAAATGCTGAATACAACAGGTGTAGGTAGACCTTACAGTGAAATGCTGAATACAACAGGTGTAGTAGACCTTACAGTGAAATGCTGAATACAACAGGTGTAGGTAGACCTTACAGTGAAATGCTGTATACAACATGTGTAGTAGACCTTACAGTGAAATGCTGAATACAACAGGTGTAGGTAGACCTTACAGTGAAATGCTGTATACAACAGGTGTAGGTAGACCTTACAGTGAAATGCTGTATACAACAGGTGTAGGTAGACCTTACAGTGAAATGCTGTATACAACAGGTGTAGGTAGACCTTACAGTGAAATGCTGTATACAACAGGTGTAGGTAGACCTTACAGTGAAATGCTGAATACAACAGGTGTAGGTAGACCTTACAGTGAAATGCTGTATACAACAGGTGTAGTAGACCTTACAGTGAAATGCTGAATACAACAGGTGTAGTAGACCTTACATTGAAATGCTGTATACAACAGGTGTAGTAGACCTCACAGTGAAATGCTGAATACAACAGGTGTAGTAGACCTTACAGTGAAATGCTGAATACAACAGGTGTAGTAGACCTTACTGTGAAATGCTGAATACAACAGGTGTAGTAGACCTTACAGTGAAATGCTGAATACAACAGGTGTAGTAGACCTCACAGTGAAATGCTGAATACAACAGGTGTAGGTAGACCTTACAGTGAAATGCTTACTTACAAGCCCCTTACTGACAGTACAGTTTCAAAAAATATGAATAAGAATAAGAAATAAAAGTAACAAGTAATTAAAGAGCAGCGCTAAAAAACAACAATATACACAGGGGGTGCTGGTACAGAGTCAATGTGTGGGGGCTATATACAGGGGGGGTGCTGGTACAGAGTCAATGTGTGGGGGCTATATACAGGGGGGGTGCTGGTACAGAGTCAATGTGTGGGGGCACCGGTTAGTTGAGGTAGTATGTACATGTAGGTATAGTAGGTATAGTTCATTAAAATGACGATGCATAGATGACAACAGAGAGTGGCAACTTTAATAATGGTGTTGGAGTCGTGCCTGGCCGTGCAGTCATGAGTGAACAGGGAGTACAGGAGGGGACTGAGCACGCACCCCTGAGAGGCCCCTGTGTTGAGGATCAGCGTGGCGGATGTGTTGTTACCTACCCTTACCACCTGGGGGCGGCCCGTCAGGAAGTCCAGGATCCAGTTACAGAGAGAGGTGTTTAGTCCCAGGTTCCTTAGCTTAGTGATGAGCTTTGAGGGCACTATGGTGTTGAACGCTGAGCTGTAGTCAATGAACAGCATTCTCACATAGGTGTTCCTTTTGTCCAGATGGGAAAGGGCAGTGTGGAGTGCAATGTATCATCTGTGGATCTGTTTGGGCGGAATGCAAATTGGAGTGGGTCTAGGGTTTCTGGGATAATGGTGTTGATGTGAGCCATTACCAGCCTTTCAAAGCACTTCATGGCTACGGACGTGAGTGTTACGGGTCTGTAGTCATTTAGGCAGGTTACCTTAATGTATTCCCTTTACAGTTCACTACTTCACACCAGAGCCCTGTGGGTCCTGGTCAAATAGAGTTCACTACTTCAGACCAGAGCCCTGTGGGTCCTGGTCAAATAGAGTTCACTACTTCAGACCAGAGCCCTGTGGGTCCTGGTCAAATAGAGTTCACTACTTCACACCAGAGCCCTGTGGATCCTGGTCAAATAGAGTTCACTACTTCACACCAAAGCCCTGTGGATCCTGGTCAAATAGAGTTCACTACTTCAGACCAGAGCTCTGTGGATCCTGGTCAAATAGAGTTCACTACTTCAGACCAGAGCCCTGTGGATCCTGGTCAAATAGAGTTCACTACTTCAGACCAGAGCCCTGTGGGTCCTGGTCAAATAGAGTTCACTACTTCAGACCAGAGCCCTGTGGGTCCTGGTCAAATAGAGTTCACTACTTCAGACCAGAGCCCTGTGGGTCCTGGTCAAATAGAGTTCACTACTTCAGACCTTTAATAATGGTGTTGAGTCGTGCCTGGCCTGAGCCCTGTGGGTCCTGGTCAAATAGAGTTCACCACTTCACACCAGAGCCCTGTGGATCCTGGTCAAATAGAGTTCACTACTTCAGACCAGAGCCCTGTGGATCCTGGTCAAATAGAGTTCACTACTTCAGACCAGAGCCCTGTGGATCCTGGTCAAATAGAGTTCACTACTTCAGACCAGAGCCCTGTGGGTCCTGGTCAAATAGAGTTCACTACTTCAGACCAGAGCCCTGTGGGTCCTGGTCAAATAGAGTTCACTACTTCAGACCAGAGCCCTGTGGGTCCTGGTCAAATAGAGTTCACTACTTCAGACCAGAGCCCTGTGGGTCCTGGTCAAATAGAGTTCACTACTTCAGACCAGAGCCCTGTGGATCCTGGTCAAATAGATTTCACTACTTCAGACCAGAGCCCTGTGGATCCTGGTCAAATAGAGTTCACTACTTCAGACCAGAGCCCTGTGGATCCTGGACAAATAGAGTTCACGACTTCAGACCAGAGCCCTGTGGGTCCTGGTCAAATAGAGTTCACTACTTCAGACCAGAGCCCTGTGGGTCCTGGTCAAATAGAGTTCACCACTTCACACCAGAGCCCTGTGGATCCTGGTCAAATAGAGTTGACTACTACAGACCAGAGCCCTGTGGGTCCTGGTCAAATAGAGTTCACTACTACAGACCAGAGCCCTGTGGGTCCTGGTCAAATAGAGTTCACGACTTCAGACCAGAGCCCTGTGGGTCCTGGTCAAATAGAGTTCACTACTTCAGACCAGAGCCCTGTGGGTCCTGGTCAAATAGAGTTCACCACTTCACACCAGAGCCCTGTGGATCCTGGTCAAATAGAGTTGACTACTACAGACCAGAGCCCTGTGGGTCCTGGTCAAATAGAGTTCACTACTACAGACCAGAGCCCTGTGGGTCCTGGTCAAATAGAGTTCACTACTTCAGACCAGAGCCCTGTGGGTCCTGGTCAAATAGAGTTCACCACTTCACACCAGAGCCCTGTGGATCCTGGTCAAATAGAGTTCACTACTACAGACCAGAGCCCTGTGGGTCCTGGTCAAATAGAGTTCACTACTTCACACCAGAGCCCTGTGGGTCCTGGTCAAATAGAGTTCACTACTACAGACCAGAGCCCTGTGGGTCCTGGTCAAATAGAGTTCACTACTTCAGACCAGAGCCCTGTGGGTCCTGGTCAAATAGAGTTCACCACTTCACACCAGAGCCCTGTGGATCCTGGTCAAATAGAGTTCACTACTACAGACCAGAGCCCTGTGGGTCCTGGTCAAATAGAGTTCACTACTTCAGACCAGAGCCCTGTGGGTCCTGGTCAAATAGAGTTCACTACTTCAGACCAGAGCCCTGTGCATTTCAGCATTTCACTGTAAGGTCTGTTGTATTTAGCATTTCACTGTAAGGTCTACTACACCTGTTGTCACCCTCAAAACCAATTCTTTCTTTGGCCGCCTCTCCATCCAGTTCTCTGCTTGCCAATGACTGGAACGAACTACAAAAATCTCTGAAACTGGAAACACTTATCTCCCTCACTTGCTTTAAGCACCAAATGTCAGAGCATCTTACAGATTACTGTACCTGTACATAGCCCACCTATAATTTAGCCCAAACAACTACCTCTTTCCCAACTGTATTTAATTAATTTATTTATTTTGCTCCTTTGCACCCCATTATTTTTATTTCTATTTTGCACATTCTTCCATTGCAAAACTACCATTCCAGTGTTTTACTTGCTATATTGTATTTACTTTGCCACCATGGCCTTTTTGCCTTTACCTCCCTTCTCACCTAATTTGCTCACATTGTATATAGACTTGTTTATACTGTATTATTGACTGTATATTTGTTTTACTCCATGCGTAACTCTGTGTCGTTGTATCTGTCGAACTGCTTTGCTTTATCTTGGCCAGGTCGCGATTGTAAATGAGAACTTGTTCTCAACTTGCCTACCTGGTTAAATAAAGGTGAAAAAAAACAAATCCTGGTCAAATAGAGTTCACTACTTCAGACCAGAGCCCTGTGGATCCTGGTCAACAAGAGTTCACTATGAAGGGAACAGAGAGCCATTTGGGACATAGTCCAGTGTGTGTTATCAGGACATAAATAGTTCAGAGTCTAACAATCTGTGAAATCCTAGAGAGGATATCAGGTATTGGACAGGAACGTTTTGGTGTTGCCACTTCCTGCTTTAGGCTACTGTGCTATACGTTTTGGATTTTCAGTCGCAATATTATAAAAAGAGTCTCTGAAACAGTAAACTTTTGTGTGTTGTAGTTTTATGTCATGGACTCTAGCCTGCGGTGTGCTACGGTGGCTTGGCTCAGGTGACTCAGTCTCAATGTTACTCTCCATATAGACTGAGTGTGGTGTCAGGAAAATAAAATAACCTCTCACTCAACGTCAACAAAACAAAGGAGATGATGGTGGACTTCAGGAAACAGCAGAGGGAGCATCCCCCCATCCACATCGACAGGACAGTAGTGGAGAAGGTGTAAAGTTTTAAGATCCTGGGCGTACACATCACGGAAAAACTGAAATGTTCCACCCACACAGACAGCATGGTGAAGAAGGCTCAACAGCGCCTCTTCAACCTCAGGAGGCTGAAGAAATTTGGCTTGGCACCTAAAACCCTCACAAACTTTTAGATGCACAATCGAGCGCATCCTGTCGGGCCGTATCACCGCCCACAACCACAAGGCTCTCCAGAGGGTAGTGAGGTCTGCACAACGCATCACCGGGGGCAAACTACCTGCCCTCCAGGACACCTACACCACCCAATGTCACAGGAAGGCCAAAAAGATCATCAAGGACAACAACCACCCGAGCTACTGCGTGTTCACCCCATTATCATCCAGAAGGCAAGGTCAGTACAGGTGCTTCAGAGCAGGGACCGAGAGACTGAAAAACAGCTTCTATCTCAAGGCCATCAGACTGTTAAACAGCCATCACTAACACAGAGTGGTTGCTGCCAACATTCAGACTCAAATCTCTTGCCACTTTAATACATGTAATAAATGGTTTTAATAAAGGAATCATTAGGCACTTTAAATAATGTTTGTATAATGTTTACATTTCTGACATTACGCATCTCATATGTACAGTATATACTGTACTCTATTCCATCTACTGTATCTTGCCTATGCCGCACAGTCATCGCTCATCTATATATTTATATGTACATATTCTTATTCATCCCTTTACACTTGTGTGCATAAGGTTGTTGTTGTGAATGTGTTAGATTACTTGTTAGATATTACTGCACTGGCGGAACTAGAAGCACAAGCATTTCACTGCACTCGCATTAACATCTGCTAACCATGTCTATGTGACAATTACAATTTCATTTGATTTGATTACTCCCCGTATAGTCAGATATCCCCAATAATGTTAACATTACTCCCATATAGTCAAGATATCCCCAGTAATGTTAACATTACTCCCATATAGTCAGATATCCCCAATAATGTTAACATTACTCCCATATCGTCAGATATCCCCAGTAATGTTAACATTACTCCCATAGTCAGATATCCCCAGTAATGTTAACATTACTCGCATATAGTCAGATATCCCAGTAATGTTAACATTTCTCCCCATTAGTATGAGATCCCCAGTAATCTTAACATTACTCCCATAGCGTCTCAGATCTGAGAGTATTGGGGGAACTCGAGCGTTATATCAGTGAGATGGAGGTAGAGATGCTGGGGAAAGACAATTTTGGCCTCCAGGCTAATTTAGCTGAATTATGTAGGGACCTGAGCAGTTTTGTCCAGGTTAAAGCCAAGGGAGCACTTGTAAGAGCTAGGTTCTCCATGCTCAAGGAGATGGATGCCCCCAATTCCTCCTTCTTTGGTAGTAGAAAGAGGAGGAAGGGAAGCGATACTAAGGTACATTATGGTACATTATGGTACATAGAAGGGGCTCTTTGGTAGTAGAAAGAGGAGGGAGGGAAGCGCTACTAAGGTACACAATAGTACATTATGGTAGATAGAAGGGTCTCTTTGGTAAAAGGGGTAAATTGCTCATCAAAAAGAAAGGAAGACGAAGGCGCTCTTCATATAATTCATTAAAATGACTTTATTAGTATGGCATGTTCAATAGAAACAACGTTTTTAAAACCGACTCGTTTCGGCCCCATGGCCTTCGTCAGAGAGTACAAAAAAAGAGGAATACAAGGTCCTCTTTTGAACAGCTTAGCACTAATTAATTAATTAGCCCTAATTAATTAGCCCTAATTGGAAGAGGGAGTGGTTACTCAATTGATTGGACACACCTAGTAAGCAATACTATACACATTAAAAGGTGAAATACTGTAACTATGCTCTCATAAAAATACAACTCCAAGCTAGAAGTATCAGAACACTTCGAAAGGTAGTTCTAACCTTAAATATGACAGGGAGAAGTGTCAAGAATAAGAAAGCAATATATTCCATAGTCCACTAGAACACAGCAAAACATGAACAACAACAGTCTAACTGCAAAGGTTGTTTGCACACATCAATCTTTAAGAAGCCTACAGATGGGAATACCATTCTGAGGGCAGACAGCTTTCACCCCAAAAGGCTAAAAGGGAATATTCCATATGGCCAATTCCAAAGAATCCGCAGAATTTGCGATCAGGAAACAGACTACAGTGTCAAATCTGCTGAATTGGAGAATCGCTTCAGGGCTACAGCGTTCAGGTCATGAAAGATGCCGGTATCAGGGCTGGATTACTTGACAGAGAGAATTTGCTCGCAGACCTGTAACGCAAGCTGGTGGACTTTTTAAGGTCGGACCATCACTGGCTGAGGGCAGCAGTGTTGTACATGACCGTCCACGAAGGAGGACAGGGCCTGGTGGACTTCTTCTGGTCAGACCATCACTGGCTGAGGGCTGCAGTGTTGTACATGACCGTCCACGAAGGAGGACAGGGCCTGGTGGACTTCTTCTGGTTGGACCATCACTGGCTGAAGGCTGCAGCGTTGTACACGACCGTCCACGAAGGAGGACAGGGCCTGGTGGACTTCTTCTGGTTGGACCATCACTGGCTGAAGGCTGCAGCGTTGTACACGACCGTCCACGAAGGAGGACAGGGCCTGGTGGACTTCTTCTGGTTGGACCAACACTGGCAGAAGGCTGCAGCGTTGTACACGACTGTCCACGAAGGAGGACAGGGCCTGGTGGACTTCTTCTGGTTGGACCATCACTGGCTGAAGGCTGCAGTGTTGTACACGACCGTTCACGAAGGAGGATAGGGCCTGGTGGAACTGGAGAGCAGGGTGGCTACTTTCTGACTAAAGGCGGTGCAGAGACTGCTGTACCATACTGATTTCGGCTGGAGGGAAGCAGCACGTGCGCTGCTGAGGAGAGCTGGCGGATTAGGGTTGGACCGGCAGCTGTTCATCATGAGGCTGGAGAGGCTGAGTACAGCAGGTCTCTCTGATTTTTACTCTGCAATGCTGAGGGCCTGGCAGCTGCTAAGGCCCACACGAGAAGGGGGTGTGGAGCCTGGGCTGTGGGTGTGGGAGAAGCCTATCTTCCACAACCCAGCCATCCTTTTGAGATCAGTTCAGTCGGCCACCCAGCAGAGGCATCTGATGGCAGTGGGTTTACAAAGGCTGGGTGACCTGAGCCTGCTGGGAGAGGAGGGGTGGAAAACCCCAAGTCCTGGCACAACAAACAGGAATAACATCTCTTAGGCTGCTGGAGAGATTCCTGGAGGAGGTCCAGGAGGCACTGTCTGAGAGGGGTATTTGAGCGGCTAAAGGGGGAGGGGCCACCAATGTTGCCGCCACTGCAGGTGACGGTAGAGACTGGGGACTGGCAAGGGGGTCTGGAGGACTTGTTAGATTTTAACACTCAGAGCCTGGGGTTGGGAGGTAAAAGCCCTCTACAACTTCTGCATTAAGGTAAGGAACATTAGGAGCCTAACAGGGACAGCAGTGGCAGGGGATATGTGGGGTGGTTTTAGATGGATGGGAGTCAACAAACCCCCAGTACCAAGGAGGTCAGTGAAGGGTTCTTCATGGAGCCCTGGCCATTAACAGCTGGTCGGCACGGGTTGAACCAGGAGTTGGGCAGGGGTGTCTTTTCTGTGTTATGAGAGAAACTGTGATTCATGTGTTTTCTGTGTGCGCCAGGTTAATGCCAGTAATGTCTCTGTTGGAATGTCTGTGTGAGAGGTTGGCGGGGGGGTTTACAGTTGGGGATTTTCTTTAAGGGGTGGTGGTGAGGTTTTAATGAAATGAGATCGTTTCCTTAAAGAAAGACAGAGTCTCTCTCTCCCTCATATTACTGCAGTATGTTCTGTATATGAATGAACCTGTGTGAGGTCACCGTGTCTTGTTTTTAATCTGATCTGTCAGTCTGGCATCCAGTTCCACCCAAGGATTTTCTTGCTGTGGTCAGAGACGACTTTGATTTCCTTTCACCAATCTCTACCCACATCCCCAAAGCGAGGCACTTTAGTTAAGAGGAATGTCTGTCATTTTCAACGACGACAACAAAAAAAATATATATATATGTCTGAAAATTGACTTTGAGTTCAAATTGAAGAAATAATGTCATTCCTTCTGTTCCGCGGCACAGAGCTTTGAGATTCCTCAAAATCAATACTAGAAGACAAAATAAGCACATCGTTGTTTGCCTGTGTGCCTCTTACTGAGACAGACTGTACAGTATTCATAACCATTACAGAGGTATGTTGAGCCATTTATAACACAACTACAACATCCTGGCCTTCGTGCTTCAACTGGACTGAAATATGAGCTGGTACTCCTTTTTGGGCAGCGGAACTCCTTGTATTTAGGCGCTGGTGGTCATCAATATTCTAAAAGAGGTACAGGTACTCCAGTAGAGGAACATTAGAGTCTGTGATACTCTGTACGGTGAGCCTGTTCTCCAGTAATGGGACATTAGAGTCTGTGATACTCTAGGTGAGCAGGTACTCCAGTAGAGGAACATTAGAGTCTGTGATACTCTGTACGGTGAGCAGGTACTCCAGTAGAGGAACATTAGAGTCTGTGATACTCTGTACGGTGAGCAGGTACTCCAGTAGAGGAACATTAGAGTCTGTGATACTCTGTACGGTGAGCAGGTACTCCAGTAGAGGAACATTAGAGTCTGTGATACTCTAGGTGAGCAGGTATTCCAGTTGTCACGTTCTTTCAAAATCGAACCCAGAAGCAGACCAGGACAAGGAGAGTAGGAAGAAGGTGAGTATTTATTTACAAGTGAATGTGAATGGGTAGATATATCCAGGTGGCGTAGCGGGCAGCGGTGGTGAGTTGATGGGAGTAAATAGGTGGATCCAATGGGGTAGCGGAATCCTCCGACGACCAGGTGGGAATGGGGTAAATGATCCAGGTGAGTAACTGAAGACAGAACAAACGGAGGTAAGTTTAAGGCAAGCAATACGTACAAAACAACAAAACAAATTCTATCCAACTTGAGGCTGATACTCTGGCACAACATACTGTTCATGGCTAACGATCCGGCAGGGAATGGATGTCAGGTCCAGGCTTATGAAGAGGAGAGATGATGATCAGGACCAGGTGTGCAGATAGCTGATGGGATACAGGTGCGGGTAATCAGAACTCCCAACTGGCTACATTGCCCGGCAACCAGACAGGGTGCGTTCCAGGACGCCGGAAAAAACACTCCAGGACAGAACACAGGCAAAAACAGACTCAGGAAACGGGATTCGTGACACCAGTAGAGTGATACTCTGTACGGTGAGCAGGTACTACAGTAGTGGAACAATAGAGAGTGTGGTCAGTAGTCAACAGACACATTAAACCCAGGGCCCCGGTCAGTAGTCAACAGACACATTAAACCCAGGGCCACGGTCAGTAGTCAGACACATTAAACCCAGGGCCACGGTCAGTAGTCAACAGACACATTAAACCCAGTAGTCAACAGACACATTAAACCCAGTAGTCAACAGACACATTAAACCCAGGGCCCCGGTCAGTAGTCAACAGACACATTAAACCCAGGGCCCCGGTCAGTAGTCAACAGACACATTAAACCCAGGGCCACAGGTCAGTAGTCAACAGACACATTAAACCCAGGGCCCCGGGTCAGTAGTCAACAGACACATTAAACCCAGGGCCCCGGTCAGTAGTCAACAGACACATTAAACCCAGGGCCCCGGTCAGTAGTCAGACAGACACATTAAACCCAGGGCCCCAGTAGTCAGACACATTCAGTAGTCAACAGACACATTAAACCCAGGGCCCCGGGTCAGTAGTCAACAGACACATTAAACCCAGGGCCCCGGGTCAGTAGTCAACAGACACATTAAACCCAGGGCCCCGGTCAGTAGTCAACAGACACATTAAACCCAGGGCCCCGGTCAGTAGTCAACAGACACATTAAACCCAGTAGTCAACAGACACATTAAACCCAGGGATGTAACGTTGTGTTCCTGAACTACATGTCAGAGAGGCATATTTATTCTACATAACATATTTCTATGTCAATGTTCCAAAACGTTGTGTCCTGCTGAACGCGTCCCAGCAGACTCTCCACAGACTCTCCACCTCATCGCTGGGAGTCAACAACCTGCAGTGCCAGTGCATGTAATCAACACAATTAGAGATGGGTTGTTCTGCTGTCGTTGATGACCCTCACAGGTCCTCACGGGCACTTCTGCGGAAGACGGCTCTTGGAAAATGATTTGTTTTGTATTTTTGTTTTGTTTTGGAGCCAGATAGTGATTCTTTGACACTGATGTGTGTGTGTGTGTGTGTGTGTGTGTGTGTGTGTGTGTGTGTGTGTGTGTGTGTGTGTGTGTGTGTGTGTGTGTGTGTGTGTGTGTGTGTGTGTGTGTGTGTGTGTGTGTGTGTGTGTGTGTGTGTGTGTGTGTGTGTGTGTGTGTGTGTGTGTGTGTGTGTGTGTGACAAACTGAAAATGTAAACTGATTCATTGGAAGTGAAGTCAATCAATCAATTAAATAAATGAGATATATACAGTTGAAGTCGGAAGTTCACATACACTTAGGGTGGAGTCATTAAAACTCGTTTTTCAACCGCTCTACAAATTTCTTGTTAACAAACTACAGTTTTGGCAAGTTGGTTACGACATCTACTTTGTTCATGATACAAGTCATTTTTCCAACAATTGTTTACATTATTTCACTTATAACTCACTTTATCACAATTCCAGTGGGTCAGAAGTTTACATACACTGAGTTGACTGTGCCTTCAAACAGCATAGAAAATGTCAGAAAATGATGTCATGGCTTTAGAGGCTTGTGCATGACACAAGTCATTTTTCCAACAATTGTTTACATTATTTCACTGTATCACAATTCTAGTCTGAAGCTTTTGAAGGTGTACCTGTGGATGTATTTCAAGGCCTACATTCAAACTCACTGCCACTTTGCTTGACATCATGGGAAAATCAAAAGAAATCAGCCAATACTTCAGAAAACAAATTGTAGACCTCCACAAGTCTGGTTCATCCTTGGAAGCAATTTCCAAACTCCAAACTCCTGAAGGTACCAAGTTTATCTGTGCAAACAACAGCACTCAAGTATAAACACCATGGGACCACACAGCCGTAATACCGCTCAGGAAGGAGACGCGTCCTGTCTCCTAGAGATGAACGTACTTTGTGTGAAAAGTACAGATCAATCCCAGAACAACAGCAAAGGACCTTCTGAAGATGCTGGAGGAAACATGTACAAAAGTATTTATATCCACAGTAAAACAAGTCCTATATCGACATAACCTGAAAGGCAGCTCAGCAAGGAAGAAGCCACTGCTCCAAAACCGCCATACAAAACCTAGACTACGGTTTTCAACTGCACATGGGGACGGACATCGTACTTTTTGGAGAAATTTCTCTGGTCTGATGAAACAAAAGCCTGTTTGGAGGAAAAAGGGGGAGGCTTGCAAGCCGAAGAACACCATCCCAACAGTGAAGCATGGGGGTGGCAGCATCATGTTGTGGGGGTGCTTTGCTGCAGGAAGGACTGGTGCACTTCACAAGATGCCATCATGAGGATGGACAATTATGTGGATATACTGAAGCAACATCTCAAGACATCAGTTAAAGCTTGGTCGCAAATGGGTCTCCCAAATGGACAATGACCCCAAGCATACTTCCAAAGTTGTGGCAAAATGGCTTAAAGACAACAAAGTCAACGTATTGGAGTGGCCATCACAAATCCCTGACCTCATTCCTATAGAACATTTGTGGGCAGAACTGAAAAAGCGTGTGCAAGAAAGGAGGCCTACAAACCTGACTCAGTTACACCAGCTCTGTCAGGAGGAATGGGCCAAAATTCACCCAACTTATTGTGGGAAGCTTGTGGAAGGCTACCCAAAACTTTTGACCCAAGTTAAACAATTGAATGGCAATGCTACCAAATACTAATTGAGCGTATGTAAATGTCTGACCCATTGGGAATGTGATGAAAGGAATAAAAGCTGAAATAGGCACTTTAGTTAAGAGGAAAAAAAAAATATATATATATATGTCTGCTATTCTTCTGACATTTCACATTCTTAAAATAAAGTGGTGATCCTAGCTGACCTAAGACAGGTAATTTTAACTAGGATAAGAATTGTCAGGAATTGTGAGAAACTGAGATGAAATGTATTTAGCTAAGGTGTATGTAAACTTCCGACTTCAACTGTAGTTTAATTAATGTGTACAGTACGGATTCATCCCAAATGGAAACCTATTCCCTATGTAGTGCACTACCTTTGACCAGAGCCCTATGGGGTAGTGCACTACATAGGGAATTGGCTGCCTAATAAATGTCATAATGTCATAGAAGTTCATTCCAAGTTCATAAAATAATTAGAATCCCAAATAAAAATGCTGATTATTGAAGGGTTTTGTATGAAAGTTACCAGCTCAATATATAGGCTGTTTTCTTAAACAGATGGCCCTCGCTCCGTTTCATGAATTGATCTTCAGCATCTGTCTGACTCCTGAAAGTGATGTTCCAGAAGCATACACATGCAGACCTCTTCAGATAGTGCAGTATGGAGGATGGAGAAACCTCTTGTTTATCCACATATTAAAAGGATAAAACAATTACACCTACCCACGCTGCTCTCAAAACCCTTGAAGCCCACTCTGGCAAGACCTTCATAGAGGGAGGAGAGACCATTTCATTAGCTTTCCACTTCAATCTCTATATGCTCATACTGAAGCATACTAAGCCCAGGGGAAAATTGACAGCCTTATGAGAATCGATACTTTGATTTAGGTGATAAAACGCAGACTAAATTAAGTCTCTATTCAACCATTTTTCAAAAGGTCAAACTCATCGAATATCAATGAGAACACAAGACCTGCAACAAGATCAATAATTTGAAAGTAAATGTTTTGCCAAACTATGTTTGTAGGTTTTCATACAAAGTGGTCAAAACACAGTTACTCATAATAAACCACAATCTAATCCAATCCAATCCAATCAAATGTGATTTGTTGCATGCTTGGTAAACAAATTGTGAACAATACAAAATGAGTAACGATAACTTGCCTTCAGAAAGTATTCATACAACCTGACTTAATCCTCATTTTCAATTCAAAATGGATAAAAACATGTTTGTTTTTTTAACCCCATCTACACACAATACCCCATAATGGCAATGTGAAAACACGTTTTTATACACTTTTGCAAATTGATTGAAAATGAAATGTAGAATATCTAATTTACATACGGGTAGGTATTCACACCACTGAGTCAATACTTTGTAGATGCAGCTTTGGCAGCGATTACAGCTGTGAGTCCTTCTGGGTAAATCTCTAAGAGCTTTCCACACCTAGATTGAGCAACATTTGCCAATGATTATTTTCAAAATTCTTCACGCTCTGTCAAATTGGTTGTTGATCATTGCTAGACATCCATTTTCTGATCTTGCCATAGATTTCCGACAATACTGTATGAATATATAGGTGGGGTAAAGTGACGAGGCAACAGGATAGATTATAAACAGGAACAGAAGTGTTTGTGATGAGTCAAAAGAGTTAGTTCAAATGGGGGGGGGGGGGTCAATGCAGATAGTTAAAAAGTGAATAAACAATAGCTACCTGGACTAACTGTTTCAGCAGGCTTATGGCTTGGGGGGGGGGGGTAGAAGTTGTTAAAGATCCTGTTGGTCCCAGACTTGGTGCCGTCGGTACCGCTAGCCGTGCGCTAGCAGAGAGAACAGTCTATGACTTGGGTGGCTGGAGTCTTTGACAATTTTTATGGAATTCCGCCTGGTATATGACACCGCCTGGTATAGAGGTCCTGTATGGCAGAGAGCTCAGTCTCTGTGATGTACTGGATTGTACGCACTACTCTCCGTAGCGCCTTGTAGTCGGATGCTAAGCAGTAGCCATACCAGGCGGTGATGCAGCCAGTCAATATGCTCTCAATGGTGCAGCTGTAGAACTTTTTGAGGATCTGAGGGCCCCATGCCAAATCTTTTTAGCCTCCTACGGGGGAAGAGGCGTCGTCGTTCCTTATCAACTGTGTTGATGTGTGTGGACCACGATCATTCTTAGTGATGTTGACACTGGGGGTCTTGAAGCTCTCAACCCGCTCCACTACAGGCCGTAGATGTGGATGTCACTGTGCTCAGCCTTCCCTTTCCAGTAGTCGACGATCAGCTGCTTTGTATTGCTGACGTCGACGAGAAGTTGTTTTCCTGGCACCACACCTTCTAAATAAATGCACACATTCGTCATTAGCGTATTCAAGGCCACGCGTTTAAACCTTTCATTGAGATTGATATGGCCTGGCTTCATTCTAGAATGATTGATACCTATTAGGAAGATGTAAGTGATTTGTGGGTAAATAAGACCATTCAATCAGATTGAATCATTCGTTGGAGAGAAGGTAGAGGCTGTTCTGGACTTAATTTACTGAATGACTGAGCTGTCTGTGTACCCATTAACAGCAATGTCTTGAATTCTGGGCACATTTCCTATTGGCCTTGGTAAACGCACTGCAAAAAGTTAAATCTATGCTTGCCTATATATCTTATATTGTGATAATTCACTTCAAGATTTGTTTGGAAAATATCTTGAAATAACAAATGACTTGTATTTAACTTGTTTTGTGCCAATAGCTATAGATAATTTAGCTTGGTAGAACAAAATTTAAAAAGTGAATTATCACATAATATGAGACATTTGGCTCACTTAGTTTTCCCTTTTTTCAGTGATGGGAAATTAATAGAGGTAAGTAGTAGTAGTAGTAGTAGTAGCAATATCATCAGCAGTATTAGTAGCTGTAGTAGTAGTCGTGATAGTTGTAGTAGTTGTAATAGTATCAGTAGCAGTATCAGCAGCAGTAGTAGCACCAGTAGTAGTAGCAGCAGTAGTAAATGTAGTAGTAGTATAAGTAGCAGTAGTAACAGTATCAGTAGAAGTAGTAGTAGTAGTAGTATCGGTAGTGATATTAGCAGCAGCATTAGTAGTAGTAGTAGCAGTAGTAGTAGTAGTAGTAGTAGTAGCAGCAGCATCAAATCAAATCAAATCAAATCAAATCAAATTTATTTATATAGCCCTTCGTACATCAGCTGATATCTCAAAGTGCTGTACAGAAGCCCAGCCTAAAACCCCAAACAGCAAACAATGCAGGTGTAAAAGCACGGTGGCTAGGAAAAACTCCCTAGAAAGGCCAAAACCTAGGAAGAAACCTAGAGAGGAACCGGGCTATGTGGGGTGGCCAGTCCTCTTCTGGCTGTGCCGGGTAGAGATTATAACAGAACATGACCAAGATGTTCAAATGTTCATAAATGACCAGCATGGTCAAATAATAATAAGGCAGAACAGTTGAAACTGGAGCAGCAGCACAGTCAGGTGGACTGGGGACAGCAAGGAGCCATCATGTCAGGTAGTCCTGGGGTACGGTCCTAGGGCTCAGGTCCTCCGAGAGAGAGAAAGAAAGAGAGAATTAGAGAGAGCATATGTGGGGTGGCCAGTCCTCTTCTGGCTGTGCCGGGTGGAGATTATAACAGAACGTGGCCAAGATGTTCAAATGTTCATAAATGACCAGCATGGTTGAATAATAGTAAGGCAGAACAGTTGAATCTGGAGCAGGAGCATGGCCAGGTGGACTGGGGACAGCAAGGAGTCCTCATGTCAGGTAGTCCTGGGACATGGTCCTAGGGCCCAGGCCAGTTGAAACTGGAGCAGCAGCATGGCCAGGTGGACTGGGGACAGCAAGGAGTCATCATGTCAGGTAGTCCTGGGGCATGGTCCTAGGGCTCAGGTCCTCCGAGAGAGAGAAAGAAAGAGAGAAGGAGAGAATTAGAGAACGCACACTTAGATTTACACAGGACACCGAATAGGACAGGAGAAGTACTCCAGATAAACAAACTGACCCTAGCCCCCCGACACATAAACTACTGCAGCATAAATACTGGAGGCTGAGACAGGAGGGGTCAGGAGACACTGTGGCCCCATCCAAGGACACCCCCGGACAGGGCCAAACAGGAAGGATATAACCCCACCCACTTTGCCAAAGCACAGCCCCCACACCACTAGAGGGAGTAGTAGTAATATCTCAAAGTGCTGTACAGAAGCCCAGCCTAAAACCCCAAACAGCAAACAATGCAGGTGTAAAAGCACGGTGGCTAGGAAAAACTCCCTAGAAAGGCCAAAACCTAGGAAGAAACCTAGAGAGGAACCGGGCTATGTGGGGTGGCCAGTCCTCTTCTGGCTGTGCCGGGTAGAGATTATAACAGAACATGACCAAGATGTTCAAATGTTCATAAATGACCAGCATGGTCAAATAATAATAAGGCAGAACAGTTGAAACTGGAGCAGCAGCACAGTCAGGTGGACTGGGGACAGCAAGGAGCCATCATGTCAGGTAGTCCTGGGGTACGGTCCTAGGGCTCAGGTCCTCCGAGAGAGAGAAAGAAAGAGAGAATTAGAGAGAGCATATGTGGGGTGGCCAGTCCTCTTCTGGCTGTGCCGGGTGGAGATTATAACAGAACGTGGCCAAGATGTTCAAATGTTCATAAATGACCAGCATGGTTGAATAATAGTAAGGCAGAACAGTTGAATCTGGAGCAGGAGCATGGCCAGGTGGACTGGGGACAGCAAGGAGTCCTCATGTCAGGTAGTCCTGGGACATGGTCCTAGGGCCCAGGCCAGTTGAAACTGGAGCAGCAGCATGGCCAGGTGGACTGGGGACAGCAAGGAGTCATCATGTCAGGTAGTCCTGGGGCATGGTCCTAGGGCTCAGGTCCTCCGAGAGAGAGAAAGAAAGAGAGAAGGAGAGAATTAGAGAACGCACACTTAGATTTACACAGGACACCGAATAGGACAGGAGAAGTACTCCAGATAAACAAACTGACCCTAGCCCCCCGACACATAAACTACTGCAGCATAAATACTGGAGGCTGAGACAGGAGGGGTCAGGAGACACTGTGGCCCCATCCAAGGACACCCCCGGACAGGGCCAAACAGGAAGGATATAACCCCACCCACTTTGCCAAAGCACAGCCCCCACACCACTAGAGGGAGTAGTAGTAGTAGTAGTAGTAGTAGTAGTAGTAGCAGCAGTATCATCAGTAGTAGTAGTAGTAGTAGTAGTAGTAGTAGTAGTAGTAGTAGTAGTAGTAGTAGTAGTAGCAGCAGTATCATCAGTAGTAGTAGTAGTAGTAGTAGTAGTAGTAGTAGTAGTAGTAGTAGTAGTAGTAGTAGCATCAACATTACTAGAAGTAGTAGTATCAGAATTAGTAGCAGTATCATCAGTAGTAGCAGTAGTAGTAGTAGTAGTAGTAGTAGTAGTAGTATCATCAGTAGTAGCAGTATCATCAGTAGTAGTAGTAGCAGCAGCATTAGTAGTAGCAGTATTATCAGTAGTAGTAGTAGTAGTAGCAGTAGTAGTAGTAGTAGTAGCAGTAGTAGTAGTAGTAGCAGCAGCATCCCTAGTAGCAGTATTACATTTACATTTACATTTAAGTCATTTAGCAGACGCTCTTATCCAGAGCGACTTACAAATTGGTGCATTCATCTTATGACATCCAGTGGATCAGTCACTTTACAATAGTGCATCTAAATCTTAAGGGGGGGGGGTGAGAGGGATTACTTATCCTATCCTAGGTATTCCTTAAAGAGGTGGGGTTTCAGGTGTCTCCGGAAGGTGGTGATTGACTCCGCTGTCCTGGCGTCGTGAGGGAGTTTGTTCCACCATTGGGGGGCCAGAGCAGCGAACAGTTTTGACTGGGCTGAGCGGGAGCTGTACTTCCTCAGTGGTAGGGAGGCGAGCAGGCCAGAGGTGGATGAACGCAGTGCCCTTGTTTGGGTGTAGGGCCTGATCAGAGCCTGGAGGTACTGAGGTGCCGTTCCCCTCACAGCTCCGTAGGCAAGCACCATGGTCTTGTAGCGGATGCGAGCTTCAACTGGAAGCCAGTGGAGAGAACGGAGGAGCGGGGTGACGTGAGAGAACTTGGGAAGGTTGAACACCAGACGGGCTGCGGCGTTCTGGATGAGTTGAAGGGGTTTAATGGCACAGGCAGGGAGCCCAGCCAACAGCGAGTTGCAGTAATCCAGACGGGAGATGACAAGTGCCTGGATTAGGACCTGCGCCGCTTCCTGTGTGAGGCAGGGTCGTACTCTGCGGATGTTGTAGAGCATGAACCTACAGGAACGGGCCACCGCCTTGATGTTGGTTGAGAACGACAGGGTGTTGTCCAGGATCACGCCAAGGTTCTTAGCGCTCTGGGAGGAGGACACAATGGAGTTGTCAACCGTGATGGCAAGATCATGGAACGGGCAGTCCTTCCCCGGGAGGAAGAGCAGCTCCGTCTTGCCGAGGTTCAGCTTGAGGTGGTGATCCGTCATCCACACTGATATGTCTGCCAGACATGCAGAGATGCGATTCGCCACCTGGTCATCAGAAGGGGGAAAGGAGAAGATTAGTTGTGTGTCGTCTGCATAGCAATGATAGGAGAGACCATGTGAGGTTATGACAGAGCCAAGTGACTTGGTGTATAGCGAGAATAGGAGAGGGCCTAGAACAGAGCCCTGGGGGACACCAGTGGTGAGAGCGCGTGGTGAGGAGACAGATTCTCGCCACGCCACCTGGTAGGAGCGACCTGTCAGGTAGGACGCAATCCAAGCGTGGGCCGCGCCGGAGATGCCCAACTCGGAGAGGGTGGAGAGGAGGATCTGATGGTTCACAGTATCGAAGGCAGCCGATAGATCTAGAAGGATGAGAGCAGAGGAGAGAGAGTTAGCTTTAGCAGTGCGGAGCGCCTCCGTGATACAGAGGAGAGCAGTCTCAGTTGAATGACTAGTCTTGAAACCTGACTGATTTGGATCAAGAAGGTAATTCAGTATCATCAGTAGTAGTAGTAGTAGTAGTAGTAGTAGTAGTAGTAGTAGTAGCAGTAGTAGTAGCAATAGTAGTAGCATCAACATTACTAGAAGTAGTAGCAGTAGTAGTAGTATCAGAATTAGTAGCAGTATCATCAGTAGTAGTAGCAGTAGTAGTAGTAGTAGTAGTAGTAGCAGCAGTATCATCAGTAGTAGTAGTATTAGTAGTAGTAGTAGCAGTAGTAGTAGCAGTAGTAGTATCATCAGTAGTAGTAGTAGTAGCAGTAGTAGCGGTAGCAGTAGTAGTAGTAGTAGCAGTAGTAGTAGTATCAGAATTAGTAGCAGTATCATCAGTAGTAGCAGTAGTAGTAGTAGTAGTAGTAGTAGTAGTAGTAGTAGTAGTAGTAGTAGTAGTGGTTAAATAAAATAGTAGTGGTTAAATAAAGGTAAAATAAAAAATACATTTAAAAAATCTTCCCCCAAAAAATGTACCAAGTAAAAAAATTTTTTTTTTTTTTTTAAATCTTTCATCTCTTTGTGTTTCAGAATTTTCTTTAAATTCGCAAGAGGCTGAATCTATCTCACCGCAGACAGCATCCTGGTGAGCGAAACAGCACCACGCTGTCTCTGCATGTGTAGCCCATGTATCTGATGTTGTCTGGTCAAGAAGAGTATGACATTGTCGCTGCCGACGTAGCAATGATAATAAAAAAATAAACAACAGCCAATCAGCATTGAGCTAAACTAGTGAGCTCAACTGTGAATGGTCCTTGAACACCAATAAAAAGTGTTAGGGTATTTGGCTAAAGTCCAAACACATCACATCACAATCCTTGACAGAAATACTTTAATTTCTGCATCTCGATGTCCGGTGGATGTGCCAGGTGGAAATTATAACTATAATTAGAACATGGCCAAGTTGTTCAAATGTTCATAAACGACCAACATGGTCAAATAATAGGTCTGGGACAGGTGGCACGTCCGGTGAACAGATCAGGATTCCATAGCCGCAGGCAGAACAGTTGAAACTGGGGACAGCAAAGAGTCATCATGCCAGGTAGTCCTGAGGCATGGTCCGAGGGCTCAGGTCCTCCGAGAGAGAGAAAGAAAGAGAGAAAGAGAGAATTAGAGAGAGCATACTTAAATTCACACAGGACACCGGATAAGACAGGAGAAGTACTCCAGATATAACAAACTGACCCTAGCCCCCGACACATAAACTACTGCAGCATAAATACTGGAGGCTGAGACAGGAGGGGTCAGGAGACACTGTGGCCCCATCCGAGGACACCCCGGACAGGGCCAAACAGGAAGGATATAACCCCACCCACTTTGCCAAAGCAAAGCCCCCACACCACTAGAGGGATATCTTCAATCACCAACTTAACATCCTGAGACAAGGCCGAGTATAGCCCACAAAGATCTCTGCCACGGCACAACCCAAGGGGCGCCAACCCCACACACACACACACACACACACACACCCTTATACTGCTTATAAATGTCAGGTCTCTTCACTATAAATATACCTTCATCCTTCATCTCATATAATGCTTATGTCAAGTCTCTACACTATAAATATACCTTAATCGTATATACTGCTTATAAATGTCAGGTCTATAAATATACCTTCATCTGATATAATATTTGAAATGTCAGGTCTATTCACTATAAATATACCTTAATCGTATATACTGATTATGTCAGGTCTCTACACTATAAATATACCTTAATCTTATATACTGCTTGTAAATGTAATAAATGTCAGGTCTCTACACTATAAATATACCTTAATCTGATATACTGATTATGTCAGGTCTCTACACTATAAATATACCATAATCTTATATACTGCTTATAAATGTCAGGTCTCTACACTATAAATATACCTTAATCTTATATACTGCTTATAAATGTCAGGTCTCTACACTATAAATATACCTTAATCTGATATACTGATTATGTCAGGTCTCTACACTATAAATATACCTTAATATTATATACTGATTATGTCAGGTCTCTACACTATAAATATACCTTCATCTGATATACTGATTATGTCAGGTCTCTACACTATAAATCTACCTTAATCTTATATAATGTGTCAAGACTATAATCCCACCTAGAAATTCACTTGAAAAAAAGTACTATCTAAGGGAATATTTGGCGTTTGTCTCAAGGCAAAAACATGCATCAAAAAGCTAATTTGACCTACAGATGTAGAATCTTAATTTGATCACCCTGTTGGAAGGAGAACTTTCCTGCAATGGCTCAAATTAAACTGGCTCAAATTAAGATCCTACATCTGTATGCACCAATACGTTTCTTTTTTAGCATACACAGCTTTGACATCTGCTAGAGTACGATAGCTTCATAAATCTACTGTACCTCAAACAACATGTCACATTAGATGAGTTGATTAGGATTCAAACTTCTCAAACAGTCTAACACATACAGAGCATGTTTACATCATTAATGTCCTTAGTAATGTTTATTTTTATTTTTATGTTAAACATGATCCCATTCCAATCATTGAAACATGTAGGTGGATGTTTCCAGAACACAGATTAATCCTAGTCCTGGACTAAACATCAGAAGCCCTGGAACGTTTCCAGAACACAGATTAATCCTAGTCCTGGACTAAACATCAGGAGCCCTGGAACGTTTCCAGAACACAGATTAATCCTAGTCCTGGACTAAACATCAGGAGTCCTGGAACGTTTCCAGAACACAGATTAATCCTAGTCCTGGACTAAACATCAGGAGCCCTGGAACGTTTCCAGAACTCAGATTAATCCTAGTCCTGGACTAAACATCAGGAGCCCTGGAACGTTTCCAGAACACAGATTAATCCTAGTCCTGGACTAAACATCAGGAGCCCTGGAACGTTTCCAGAACACAGATTAATCCTAGTCCTGGACTAAACATCAGGAGCCCTGGAACGTTTCCAGAACACAGATTAATCCTAGTCCTGGACTAAACATCAGGAGTCCTGGAACATTTCCAGAACACAGATTAATCCTAGTCCTGGACTAAACATCAGGAGCCCTGGAACGTTTCCAGAACTCAGATTAATCCTAGTCCTGGACTAAACATCAGGAGCCCTGGAACGTTTCCAGAACTCAGATTAATACTAGTCCTGGACTAAACATCAGGAGCCCTGGAACATTTCCAGACAATATTCCTTCTAATCCAGGACTAAGTGTAATCTGTGTTGAATAGCATGACGATATAAACAGTTAGGGTTTGTCCGAACCAGACAGACAGGACAATGACACGGCCACCATGTTTACATCCTAATCAACCAATCTAGTGTTGTTCAGTTACAGGGGTAAACCTGCTCTAAATAAATCAAATCATTTGTCACCCTATGTGTGACCACAGCAATTGTCATACCTTGTTCAATTGAATTGTTTTGTAATCAATATTATTGTATTTGATCATGGTTACATTTCTCCAGCCCCACCCCTCAGCTGTTTACCAAAACAGTGGCGAGGTGCCCGCTATGTTGTGTTTTGAACTGCAGTTTGCCCCTTTAGTAACCAACGTGGACATATCAAGAACAGGACCGTTGAACAGATTCCCAGACGCCAGATTGCACTTTCAATTGTTCAAATGAGTGACTGACAAAAATTTAAATAAATACATGTCCACATTACCGATGAAACATAACATTGATGGGGTAAACAAACCTGCTCTAAGAGCTGTTTGAGAGAAGGTTTACATCCTAATCAACCCATCTAGTGTTATTCAGTTACAGGGGTAAACCTGCTCTAAGAGCTGTTTGAGAGAAGGTTTACATCCTAATCAACCCATCTAGTGTTGTTCAGTTACAGGGGTAAACCTGCTCTAAGAGCTGTTTGAGAGAAGGTTTACATCCTAATCAACCCATCTAGTGTTGTTCAGTTACAGGGGTAAACCTGCTCTAAGAGCTGTTTGAGAGAAGGTTTACATCCTAATCAACCCATCTAGTGTTGTTCAGTTACAGGGGTAAACCTGCTCTAAGAGCTGTTTGAGAGACGGTTTACATCCTAATCAACCCATCTAGTGTTGTTCAGTTACAGGGGTAAACCTGCTCTAAGAGCTGTTTGAGAGAAGGTTTACATCCTAATCAACCCATCTAGTGTTGTTCAGTTACAGGGGTAAACCTGCTCTAAGAGCTGTTTGAGAGACGGTTTACATCCTAATCAACCCATCTAGTGTTGTTCAGTTACAGGGGTAAACCTGCTCTAAGAGCTGTTTGAGAGACGGTTTACATCCTAATCAACCCATCCAATGTTGTTCAGCTACAGTAGATCAATAAAGTTATGCTACTCTAGAAGGTGTCAAAGCTGTGTATGTTGTTCAGTTACAGTAGATCAATAAAGTTATGGTACTCTAGAAGGTGTCGAAGCTGTGTATGTTGTTCAGTTACAGTAGATCAATAAAGTTATGGTACTCTAGACGGTGTCGAAGCTGTGTATGTTGTTCAGTTACAGTAGATCAATAAAGTTATGGGACTCTAGAAGGTGTCGAAGCTGTGTATGTTGTTCAGTTACAGTAGATCAATAAAGTTATGGTACTCTAGAAGGTGTCGAAGCTGTGTATGTTGTTCAGCTACAGTAGATCAATAAAGTTATGGTACTCTAGGTGTTGAAGCTGTGTATGTTGTTCAGCTACAGTAGATCAATAAAGTTATGGTACTCTAGAAGGTGTCGAAGCTGTGTATGTTGTTCAGCTACAGTAGATCAATAAAGTTATGGTACTCTAGAAGGTGTCGAAGCTGTGTATGTTGTTCAGTTACAGTAGATCAATAAAGTTATGGTACTCTAGAAGGTGTCGAAGCTGTGTATGTTGTTCAGCTACAGTAGATCAATAAAGTTAAGGTACTCTAGAAGGTGTCGAAGCTGTGTATGTTGTTCAGCTACAGTAGATCAATAAAGTTATGGTACTCTAGAAGGTGTCGAAGCTGTGTATGTTGTTCAGTTACAGTAGATCAATAAAGTTATGCTACTCTAGAAGGTGTCGAAGCTGTGTATGTTGTTCAGCTACAGTAGATCAATAAAGTTATGGTACTCTAGAAGGTGTCGAAGCTGTGTACGTTGCAGAACCTTACTAGTACCATAGGTCACATTCTGTTTTTTTATTGCTCATTTAAATTTCATGTCTTTTTCATCTTCAGACAAACGCTAAATATTTCCTTTAACTCCTCATTTTTTGTTGTTGGTATTAATTATTAAGAGGATTTAAGTCAACTTGATGTATTATTGTATAAGCATCTACGCCTCCTTGAATCAAATCCCACTGCGGTGGGCAGTGAATTTGTATGTAACAAAGAAATGCATTGTGCATCATGAATATCACTCATCCTTAATGTTTTCTTGCAGATTGCAGGTCTCAATGGAGATTTGGGAAACGTGGTTGAGTTGGATATTGAACAAGGTCACACGCCATTAAATCTCACAAGGCCTTGATCAAGATACTCAGACTATAGAACCTTTCATCAAGGTCTTGATCAAGATACTCAGACTATAGAACCTTTCATCAAGGCCTTGATCAAGATACTCAGACTATAGAACCTTTCATCAAGGTCTTGATCAAGATACTCAGACTATAGAACCTTTCATCAAGGCCATGATCAAGATACTCAGACTATAGAACCTTTCATCAAGGCCTCATTCAAGATATCATATTACGACTATAGAACCTTCACTAAGGCCTCGTTCAAGATATCATATTGAGACTATAGACCTTTCATCAAGTGGTACTGAGGTTATAGTAGGTACCAGGTTATAGTAGGTACCATGTTATAGTAGGTACCAGGTTATAGTAGGTACCAGGTTATAGTAGGTACCAGGTTATAGTAGGTACCAGGTTATAGTAGGTACCAGGTTATAGTAGGTACCAGGTTATAGTAGGTACCAGGTTATAGTAGGTACCAGGTTATAGTAGGTACCACTGAGGTTATAGTAGGTACCAGGTTATAGTAGGTACCACTGAGGTTATAGTAGGTACCAGGTTATAGTAGGTACCAGGTTATAGTAGGAACCACTGAGGTTATAGTAGGTACCACTGAGGTTATAGTAGGTACCAGGTTATAGTAGGTACCACTGAGGTTATAGTAGGTACCAGGTTATAGTAGGTACCACTGAGGTTATAGTAGGTACCAGGCTATAGTAGGTACCAGGTTATAGTCGGTACCAGGTTATTGTAGGTACCAGGTTATTGTAGGTACCACTGAGGTTATAGTAGGTACCACTGAGGTTATAGTAGGTACCAGGTTATTGTAGGTACCAGGTTATAGTAGGTACCAGGTTATAGTAGGTACCAGGTTATAGTAGGTACCAGTTTATAGTAGGTACCAGGTTATAGTAGGTACCAGGTTATAGTAGGTACCAGGTTATAGTAGGTACCAGGTTGTAGTAGGTACCAGGTTGTAGTAGGTACCAGGTTATAGTAGGTACCAGGTTATAGTAGGTACCAGGTTATAGTAGGTACCAGGTTATAGTAGGTACCAGGTTATAGTAGGTACCAGGTTATAGTAGGTACCAGGTTATAGTAGGTACCAGGTTATAGTAGGTACCACTGAGGTTATAGTAGGTACCAGGTTATAGTAGGGACCAGGTTATAGTAGGTACCAGGTTATAGTAGGTACCAGGTTATAGTTTTAGGCCTCAGTGTGTGCTGGTATTAGTGTGACAGTAGTGTCACTTCTCATGTGGAAACCCTAAATATATTTAAATGTGATGGATGTGTTCTGTAATGCGAGAACGATTCATAATGTGTCAGACCCACAGAAGACATTTTATTGTCAGACCCAGCATCCCTGACATCAACAAAGACGCTGATTCTCCATGATCAAGAGCAAGTAAAACACGTTTTTTTTTTTATGGCAATGTCGCTACAATTACACCAAGCTAAACTGTATCTGATGATTTGCATTTAAATGTCACCGTCTCAACATTTGCAAATGCAAATGTCCTGTAAAATGTCCTGTAAAATGTCCTGTAAAATGTCCTGTAAAATGTGCATTTGCAAATGTCAAATGTGGGTTGTGAAGGACACATTAAATCTGCTGCATGAGGAAGCTTCGCCTAATTAGAGAACGACAACTCAGACTGTTATGTCAAAGTGGCCAATGTTGGCGTGAAAGTATGTACACGGTATTTGTTGTCGTGAAAGTATATACACGGTATTTGTTGTCGTGAAAGTATGTACACGGTATTTGTTGTCGTGAAAGTATATACACGGTATTTGTTGGCATGAAAGTATATACACGGTATTTGTTGTCGTGAAAGTATGTACACGGTATTTGTTGTCGTGAAAGTATATACACTGTATTTGCGTTGAATAAATGTTTCACTCTTGATATCAGTTTTGTTTTCATTCAAGTCCCTGATGCCTCTGTGTGTTTTGTTTTTGCTGGCTGATGACATTTTGCTATTTTACATTCTACAGGACGTGCTTTGAGATTGATTGAATTGGGGCCAACATTTCCTTCTAAATCAATATTAGAAAAAACTGTTCGGAATAAAAGTGTTCACAAAAAAAAATATGAAAAAAAAATAAACATTTGAAACATTGATATGATCAGGACAGCATATGTTACTGTGTTTCCCAGATGAAGATGTGTTGGTGATAAATCCAGTCACTCTCATCATATGTTACTGTGTTTCCCAGATGAAGATGTGTTGGTGATAAATCCAGTCACTCTCATCATATGTTACTGTGTTTCCCAGATGAAGATGTGTTGGTGATAAATCCAGTCACTCTCATCATATGTTACTGTGTTTCCCAGATGAAGATGTGTTGGTGATAAATCCAGTCACTCTCATCATATGTTACTGTGTTTCCCAGATGAAGATGTGTTGGTGATAAATCCAGTCACTCTCATCATATGTTACTGTGTTTCCCAGATGAAGATGTGTTGGTGATAAATCCAGTCACTCTCATCATATGTTACTGTGTTTCCCAGATGAAGATGTGTTGGTGATAAATCCAGTCACTCTCATCATATGTTACTGTGTTTCCCAGATGAAGATGTGTTGGTGATAAATCCAGTCACTCTCATCATATGTTACTGTGTTTCCCAGATGAAGATGTGTTGGTGATAAATCCAGTCACTCTCATCATATGTTACTGTGTTTCCCAGATGAAGATGTGTTGGTGATAAATCCAGTCACTCTCATCATATGTTACTGTGTTTCCCAGATGAAGATGTGTTGGTGATAAATCCAGTCACTCTCACCATATGTTACTGTGTTTCCCAGATGAAGATGTGTTGGTGATAAATCCAGTCACTCTCATCATATGTTACTGTGTTTCCCAGATGAAGATGTGTTGGTGATAAATCCAGTCACTCTCATCATATGTTACTGTGTTTCCCAGATGAAGATGTGTTTGATAAATCCAGTCACTCTCATCATATGTTACTGTGTTTCCCAGATGAAGATGTGTTGGTGATAAATCCAGTCACTCTCATCATATGTTACTGTGTTTCCCAGATGTGTTGGTGATAAATCCAGTCACTCTCATCATATGTTACTGTGTTTCCCAGATGTGTTGGTGATAAATCCAGTCACTCTCATCATATGTTACTGTGTTTCCCAGATGTGTTGGTGATAAATCCAGTCACTCTCATCATATGTTACTGTGTTTCCCAGATGAAGATGTGTTGGTGATAAATCCAGTCACTCTCATCATATGTTACTGTGTTTCCCAGATGAAGATGTGTTGGTGATAAATCCAGTCACTCTCATCATATGTTACTGTGTTTCCCAGATGAAGATGTGTTGGTGATAAATCCAGTCACTCTCATCATATGTTACTGTGTTTCCCAGATGAAGATGTGTTGGTGATAAATCCAGTCACTCTCATCATATGTTACTGTGTTTCCCAGATGAATGAAGATGTGTTGGTGATAAATCCAGTCACTCTCATCATATGTTACTGTGTTTCCCAGATGAAGATGTGTTGGTGATAAATCCAGTCACTCTCATCATATGTTACTGTGTTCCCCAGATGAAGATGTGTTGGTGATAAATCCAGTCACTCTCATCATATGTTACTGTGTTTCCCAGATGAAGATGTGTTGGTGATAAATCCAGTCACTCTCATCATATGTTACTGTGTTTCCCAGATGTGTTGGTGATAAATCCAGTCACTCTCATCATATGTTACTGTGTTTCCCAGATGTGTTGGTGATAAATCCAGTCATTCTCATCATATGTTACTGTGTTTCCCAGATGAAGATGTGTTGGTGATAAATCCAGTCACTCTCATCATATGTTACTGTGTTTCCCAGATGAAGATGTGTTGGTGATAAATCCAGTCACTCTCATCATATGTTACTGTGTTTCCCAGATGTGTTGGTGATAAATCCAGTCATTCTCATCATATGTTACTGTGTTCCCCAGATGAAGATGTGTTGGTGATAAATCCAGTCACTCTCATCATATGTTACTGTGTTTCCCAGATGAAGATGTGTTGGTGATAAATCCAGTCACTCTCATCATATGTTACTGTGTTTCCCAGATGTGTTGGTGATAAATCCAGTCATTCTCATCATATGTTACTGTGTTTCCCAGATGAAGATGTGTTCCAGTCACTCTCATCATATGTTACTGTGTTTCCCAGATGAAGATGTGTTGGTGATAAATCCAGTCACTCTCATCATATGTTACTGTGTTTCCCAGATGTGTTGGTGATAAATCCAGTCATTCTCATCATATGTTACTGTGTTTCCCAGATGTGTTGGTGATAAATCCAGTCACTCTCATCATATGTTACTGTGTTCCCCAGATGAAGATGTGTTCCAGTCACTCTCATCATATGTTACTGTGTTCCCCAGATGAAGATGTGTTCCAGTCACTCTCATCATATGTTACTGTGTTCCCCAGATGAAGATGTGTTCCAGTCACTCTCATCATATGTTACTGTGTTCCCCAGATGAAGATGTGTTCCAGTCACTCTCATCATATGTTACTGTGTTCCCCAGATGAAGATGTGTTCCAGTCACTCTCATCATATGTTACTGTGTTTCCCAGATGAAGATGTGTTCCAGTCACTCTCATCATATGTTACTGTGTTCCCCAGATGAAGATGTGTTCCAGTCACTCTCATCATATGTTACTGTGTTCCCCAGATGAAGATGTGTTCCAGTCACTCTCATCATATGTTACTATGTTCCCCAGATGAAGATGTGTTCCAGTCACTCTCATCATATGTTACTGTGTTCCCCAGATGAAGATGTGTTCCAGTCACTCTCATCATATGTTACTGTGTTCCCCAGATGAAGATGTGTTCCAGTCACTCTCATCATATGTTACTGTGTTCCCCAGATGAAGATGTGTTCCAGTCACTCTCATCATATGTTACTGTGTTTCCCAGATGAAGATGTGTTCCAGTCACTCTCATCATATGTTACTGTGTTCCCCAGATGAAGATGTGTTCCAGTCACTCTCATCATATGTTACTGTGTTTCCCAGATGTGTTGGTGATAATTCCAGTCACTCCACTATCAGACTTCAAGTCTCTGAGCTAATTCCAGTCACTCTCAGACATCCAGTCTGAGCTAATTCCAGTCACTCTCAGACATCCAGTCTCAGAGCTAATCCCAGTCACTCTAGATGTCCAGTCTCGGAGGCAATTCCAGTCACTCTCAGACATCCAGTCTCAGAGCTAATTCCAGTCACTCTCAGATGTCCAGTCTCGGAGCTAATTCCAGTCATTCTCAGACGTCCAGTCTCAAGTACATTAGAGTGTCTAGTTTGAGAAACAGACTCAATGCTGTCCTTCTAGGCAGAGTTCCTCTGTCCAGTGTCTGTGTTCTTTTGCTCATCTTAATCTTTTCTTTGTATTGGCCAGTCTGAGATACGGCTTTTTCTTTGCAACTCTGCCTAGAAGGCCAGCATCCCGGAGTCGCCTCTTCGCTGTTGACGTTGAGACTGGTGTTTTGCGGGTACTATTTAATGAAGCTACCAGCTGAGGACTTGCGAGACGTCTGTTTCTCAAACTAGACACTCTAATGTACTTGTCCTTTTGCTCAGTTGTGCACTGGGGCCTCCCACTCTTTCTATTCTGGTTAGAGCCAGTTTGCACTGTTCTGTGAAGGGAGTAGTACACAGCATTGTACGAGATCTTCAGTTTCTTGGCAATTTCTCACATGGAATAGCCTTCATTTCTCAGAACAAGAAATACACACACGTTTCAGAAGAAAGACTTTGTTTGCCATTTTGAGCCTGTAATCGAACCCACAAATGCTGATGCTCCAGATACTCAACTAGTCCAAAGGCCAGTTTTATTGCTTCTTTAATCAGACAAGAGTTTTCAGCTGTGCTAACATAATTGCAAAAGGATTTTGTAATATTCAATTAGCCTTTTAAAATGATGAACTTGGATTAGCTAAAACAACGTGCCATTGGAACACAGGAGTGATGGTTGCTGATAATGGTCCTCTGTGCGCCTATGTAGATATTCCATAGATATTCTATAGACATTCCATAAAGAAAATCTGCCGTTTCCAGCTACAAGAGTTAGTTAAAACATTATCAATATCTACACTGTAATTCTGATCAATTTTATGTTATTTCAGTAGATTTTAGTAGTGCTTTTCTTTAAAAAACAAGGACATTTCTAAGTGACCCCCAAACTTTTGAATGGTAGTATGTGTGTATGTATAAATATAAATAAATATATACAACAAAACAAAATCATAATTTTTTTCCAGTCATTCTCAGAGCCCAGCGTGAGATGAACTTATCTGTTTGGCAGCCGACAATAGACCTTTTCTGCTACCTGTGGAGATGATAGCAGCACAGAGTATATTGTTCTGCTACCTGTGGAGATGACAGCAGCACAGAGTATATTGTTCTGCTACCTGTGGAGATGACAGCAGCACAGAGTATATTGTTCTGCTACCTGTGGAGATGACAGCAGCACAGAGTATATTGTTCTGCTACCTGTGGAGATGACAGCAGCACAGAGTATATTGTTCTGCTACCTGTGGAGATGACAGCAACACAGAGTATATTGTTCTGATACCTGTGAAGTCAGATTCTCTCCAAAGTTTCCAAGCTGATGTCTTAATCTGTAGTTAGAGATGTAACAAAAGATGATCAGAGAGGGAGGGGGAGCTCAGTGAATGTGGTTGGGACACCAGGCTCAGAGATGGTCAGAGAGGGAGGGGGAGCTCAGTGAATGTGGTTGGGAGGCCAGGCTCAGAGATGGTCAGAGAGGGAGGGGGAGCTCAGTGAATGTGGTTGGGACACCAGGCTTCAGAGATGGTCAGAGAGGGAGGGGGAGCTCAGTGAATGTGGTTGGGAGGCCAGGCTCAGAGATGGTCAGAGAGGGAGGGGGAGCTCAGTGAATGTGGTTGGGAGGCCAGGCTCAGAGATGGTCAGAGAGGGAGGGGGAGCTCAGTGAATGTGGTTGGGAGGCCAGGCTCAGAGATGATCAGAGAGGGGGGGAGCTCAGTGAATGTGGTTGGGAGGCCAGGCTCAGAGATGGTCAGAGAGGGAGGGGGAGCTCAGTGAATGTGTTTGGTATTAATAACCTCCAAAGATGGATAAAGACCCTGTTTGAACATGGTATTAACAACCTCCAGAGATGGATAAAGACCCTGTTTAAACATGGTATTAACAACCTCCAGAGATGGATAAAGACCCTGTTTAAACATGGTATTAACAACCTCCAAAAGATAAAGACCCTGTTTAAACATGGTATTAACAACCTCCAAAGGATAAAGACCCTGTTTAAACATGGTATTAACAACCTCCAAAAGATAAAGACCCTGTTTAAACATGGTATTAACAACCTCCAGAGATGGATAAAGACCCTGTTTAAACATGGTATTAACAACCTCCAAAAGATAAAGACCCTGTTTAAACATGGTATTAACAACCTCCAAAAGATAAAGACCCTGTTTAAACATGGTATTAACAACCTCCAAAAGATAAAGACCCTGTTTAAACATGGTATTAACAACCTCCAGAGATGGATAAAGACCCTGTTTAAACATGGTATTAACAACCTCCAGAGATGGATAAAGACCCTGTTTGAACATGGTATTAACAACCTCCAGAGATGGATAAATACCCTGTTTAAACATGGTATTAACAACCTCTAGAGATGGATAAAGACCCTGTTTGAACATGGTATTAACAACCTCTAGAGATGGATAAATACCCTGTTTAAACATGGTATTAACAACCTCCAAAAGATAAAGACCCTGTTTAAACATGGTATTAACAACCTCCAAAAGATAAAGACCCTGTTTAAACATGGTATTAACAACCTCTAGAGATGGATAAAGACCCTGTTTAAACATGGTATTAACAACCTCTAGAGATGGATAAATACCCTGTTTAAACATGGTATTAACAACCTCTAGAGATGGATAAATACCCTGTTTAAACATGGTATTAACAACCTCCAAAGATGGATAAAGACCCTGTTTGAACATGGTATTAACAACCTCCAAAAGATAAAGACCCTGTTTAAACATGGTATTAACAACCTCTAGAGATGGATAAAGACCCTGTTTAAACATGGTATTAACAACCTCTAGAGATGGATAAATACCCTGTTTAAACATGGTATTAACAACCTCCAAAGATGGATAAAGACCCTGTTTGAACATGGTATTAACAACCTCTAGAGATGGATAAAGACCCTGTTTGAACATGGTATTAACAACCTCCAGAGATGGATAAATACCCTGTTTAAACATGGTATTAACAACCTCTAGAGATGGATAAAGACCCTGTTTGAACATGGTATTAACAACCTCTAGAGATGGATAAAGACCCTGTTTGAACATGGTATTAACAACCTCCAGAGATGGATAAATACCCTGTTTAAACATGGTATTAACAACCTCCAAAAGATAAAGACCCTGTTTAAACATGGTATTAACAACCTCCAGAGATGGATAAAGACCCTGTTTAAACATGGTATTAACAACCTCCAGAGATGGATAAAGACCCTGTTTAAACATGGTATTAACAACCTCCAAAGATGGATAAAGACCCTGTTTGAACATGGTATTAACAACCTCCAAAAGATAAAGACCCTGTTTAAACATGGTATTAACAACCTCCAAAAGATAAAGACCCTGTTTAAACATGGTATTAACAACCTCCAGAGATGGATAAAGACCCTGTTTAAACATGGTATTAACAACCTCCAAAAGATGGATAAAGACCCTGTTTAAACATGGTTTTAACACCCTCCAGAGATGGATAAAGACCCTGTTTAAACATGGTATTAACAACCTCCAGAGATGGATAAAGACCCTGTTTAAACATGGTATTAACAACCTCCAAAGATGGATAAAGACCCTGTTTAAACATGGTATTAACAACCTCCAGAGATGGATAAAGACCCTGTTTAAACATGGTATTAACAACCTCCAAAGATGGATAAAGACCCTGTTTGAACATGGTATTAACAACCTCCAAAAGATAAAGACCCTGTTTAAACATGGTATTAACAACCTCCAAAAGATAAAGACCCTGTTTAAACATGGTATTAACAACCTCTAGAGATGGATAAAGACCCTGTTTAAACATGGTATTAACAACCTCCAGAGATGGATAATGACCCTGTTTAAACATGGTTTTAACAACCTCCAAAAGATGGATAAAGACCCTGTTTAAACATGGTATTAACAACCTCCAAAAGATAAAGACCCTGTTTAAACATGGTATTAACAACCTCCAAAAGATAAAGACCCTGTTTAAACATGGTATTAACAACCTCTAGAGATGGATAAAGACCCTGTTTAAACATGGTATTAACAACCTCCAGAGATGGATAAAGACCCTGTTTAAACATGGTTTTAACAACCTCCAAAAGATGGATAAAGACCCTGTTTAAACATGGTATTAACAACCTCCAAAAGATGGATAAAGACCCTGTTTAAACATGGTATTAACAACCTCCAAAGATGGATAAAGACCCTGTTTAAACATGGTATTAACAACCTCCAGAGATGGATAAAGACCCTGTTTAAACATGGTATTAACAACCTCCAAAAGATAAAGACCCTGTTTGAACATGGTATTAACAACCTCCAAAAGATAAAGACCCTGTTTAAACATGGTATTAACAACCTCTAGAGATGGATAAAGACCCTGTTTAAACATGGTATTAACAACCTCCAGAGATGGATAATGACCCTGTTTAAACATGGTTTTAACAACCTCCAAAAGATGGATAAAGACCCTGTTTAAACATGGTATTAACAACCTCCAAAAGATAAAGACCCTGTTTAAACATGGTATTAACAACCTCCAAAAGATAAAGACCCTGTTTAAACATGGTATTAACAACCTCTAGAGATGGATAAAGACCCTGTTTAAACATGGTATTAACAACCTCCAGAGATGGATAAAGACCCTGTTTAAACATGGTTTTAACAACCTCCAAAAGATGGATAAAGACCCTGTTTAAACATGGTTTTAACAACCTCCAAAAGATGGATAAAGACCCTGTTTAAACATGGTATTAACAACCTCCAAAGATGGATAAAGACCCTGTTTGAACATGGTATTATCAACCTCCAGAGATGGATAAAGACCCTGTTTAAACATGGTATTAACAACCTCCAAAAGATAAAGACCCTGTTTGAACATGGTATTAACAACCTCCAAAAGATAAAGACCCTGTTTAAACATGGTATTAACAACCTCCAGAGATGGATAAAGACCCTGTTTAAACATGGTATTAACAACCTCCAGAGATGGATAAAGACCCTGTTTATACATGGTATTAACAACCTCCAAAAGATAAAGACCCTGTTTAAACATGGTATTAACAACCTCCAAAAGATAAAGACCCTGTTTAAACATGGTATTAACAACCTCCAAAAGATAAAGACCCTGTTTAAACATGGTATTAACAACCTCCAAAAGATAAAGACCCTGTTTAAACATGGTATTAACAACCTCCAAAAGATAAAGACCCTGTTTAAACATGGTATTAACAACCTCCAGAGATGGATAAAGACCCTGTTTAAACATGGTATTAACAACCTCCAGAGATGGATAAAGACCCTGTTTAAACATGGTATTAACAACCTCCAGAGATGGATAAAGACCTGTTTAAACATGGTATTAACAACCTCCAGAGATGGATAAAGACCCTGTTTAAACATGGTATTAACAACCTCCAAAAGATAAAGACCCTGTTTAAACATGGTATTAACAACCTCCAGAGATGGATAAAGACCCTGTTTAAACATGGTATTAACAACCTCCAGAGATGGATAAAGACCCTGTTTAAACATGGTATTAACAACCTCCAAAAGATAAAGACCCTGTTTAAACATGGTATTAACAACCTCCAGAGATGGATAAAGACCCTGTTTAAACATGGTATTAACAACCTCCAAAAGATAAAGACCCTGTTTAAACATGGTATTAACAACCTCCAGAGATGGATAAAGACCCTGTTTAAACATGGTATTAACAACCTCCAAAAGATAAAGACCCTGTTTAAACATGGTATTAACAACCTCCAGAGATGGATAAAGACCCTGTTTATACATGGTATTAACAACCTCCAGAGATGGATAAAGACCCTGTTTAAACATGGTATTAACAACCTCCAGAGATGGATAAAGACCCTGTTTAAACATGGTATTAACAACCTCCAAAAGATGGATAAAGACCCTGTTTAAACATGGTATTAACAACCTCCAAAAGATAAAGACCCTGTTTAAACATGGTATTAACAACCTCCAGAGATGGATAAAGACCCTGTTTATACATGGTATTAACAACCTCCAGAGATGGATAAAGACCCTGTTTATACATGGTATTAACAACCTCCAGAGATGGATAAAGACCCTGTTTAAACATGGTATTAACAACCTCCAGAGATGGATAAAGACCCTGTTTAAACATGGTATTAACAACCTCCAAAAGATGGATAAAGACCCTGTTTAAACATGGTATTAACAACCTCTAGAGATGGATAAAGACCCTGTTTAAACATGGTATTAACAACCTCCAGAGATGGATAAAGACCCTGTTTATACATGGTATTAACAACCTCTAGAGATGGATAAAGACCCACTATTCCCTGCTCGCTGAAGTTGTGGATGTCTATTAAATGCAGTCCTCCACACCTCTCTCCCCCTTCATATATATATTATACCTGCAGCGGTCCTAGAAATGTAAATCAAATAGCTAAATGATCCATAGCACGACCATCTTAAAACAATTCCAGATGTCAACTTATCTATTGGTCCCCAGTTGGAGATTGATTTGCAGTGGTGCGGCCATTTGTGAAAACATCAGCTGTTCAACACAACGATCACTGAAGCCTTGTACAAAGCCAGACTATCTATCTATCTATCTATCTATCTATCTATCTATCTATCTATCTATCTATCTATCTATCTATCTATATATATATATATATATATATATATATGTTGTTGTTGAAGAAAGGTTGAACATTTCATGTCCTTTTTTTCCCTCGTGAATCAATATCAAGATATTTTCAGCATAATGTCACTGCAGGCAGAAATCTCAGTCAATCACCTGCAATCATATGTCACAAAGATCACAGCAGGAACAGCTCCACTTGGGAAACTCTTTGACTGGCATGGATGAGAATGAAACCAATATGACTGTTAATATGACGGTCCTACTGTAGCTATGTTAATATGCCAGGTCCTACTGTAGCTCTGTTAATATGAGGGTCTTACTTTACATGTAGCTCTGTTAATATGAGGGTCTACTACTGTAGCTCTGTTAATATGATGGTCCAAAACTGTAGGTCTGACTGTTAATACGGAAAATCTACTGAAATAGTCTGACTGTTAGATATGAGGGTTAAATGTAGCTCTGACTGTTAATATGAGGGTCCTACTGTAGCTCTGACTGTTAAAATGATGGGTTTCCTACTGTAGCTCTGAAACAACCCTCATGAGAGGTTCTACTGTAGCTCTGACTGTTAATATGATGGGTCCTACAAGATCTAGCTCTGACTGTTAATATGAGGGTTCTACTGTAGCTCTGACTGTTAATATGGGGTCCTACTGTAGCTCTGACTGTTAATATGAGGGTCCTACTGTAGCTCTGTTAATAGGCGGTTGGTCCTACTGTAGCTCTGTTAATATGAGATGGTCCTACTGTAGCTCTGTTAATATGAGGGTCCTACTGTAGCTCTGTTAATATGAGGGTCCTACTGTAGCTCTGTTAATATGAGGGATCTAGCTCTGTTAATATGAGGGTCTGTAGCTCTCTGTTAATCCATGCGGATCGAGAGTTAATCAAAGAGTCCACATCTGTAGCTCTGGGATGAGGTTCTACTGTAGCTCTGACTGTTCCATGAGGTCTACAGTAGCTCTGTTAATCATGAGGTCCTACTGTAGCTCTGTTAATAATGATGGTCCTACTGTAGCTCTGTTAATATGAGGGTCCTACTGTAGCTCTGTTAAAATGAGGGTCTAAAAGCTCTGTTAATATGAGGTCCTCTTTAAAGTTCTGAACTGTTAATATGAGGGTCCTACTGTAGCTCTGTTAATATGAGGGTCCTACTGTAGCTCTGACTGTTAAATGAGGGTTCTACTGTAGCTCTGTTAATATGAGGGTCCTACTGTAGCTCTGACTGTTAAATGAGGGTTCTACTGTAGCTCTGTTAGCAAGGTGGGTCTACTGTAGCTCTGTTCTGGAGGCTCGGCAGGCCAGAGTAACAGGTGGCAGGGTTCTACTGTAGCTCTGTTAATATGAGGGTCTACTGTAGCTCTGTTTAATATGAGGGTTCCTGCTCTGTGTCTGCCTGTAGCTCTGTTAATATGAGGGTCCTACTGTAGCTCTGACTGTTAATATGCTGGGTTCTACTGTAGCTCTGTTAATGATGAGGACCTACTGTAGCTAACTGTTAATATGAGGGTCCTACTGTAGCTCTGTTAATACAGAGGGTTCTACTGTAGCTCTGTTAATATGAGGGTTCTACTGTAGCTCTGTTAATATGAGGACACCTGCTACTGTAGCTCTGTTGAAGGCAAAAAACAGACAGGTTCTACACAATAGCTCTGTTAATATGAGGTCCTATGGGACTCTGAACTGTTAATATGAGGTCCTACTGTAGCTCTAATCATCAGGGAAAGGATCCTACTGTGGCTCTGACTGTTAATATGAGGGTCCTACTGTAGCTGGGAGCAGTTAATATGAGGTCCTACTGTAGCTCTGACTGTTAATATGAGGGTTCTACTGTAGCTCTGTAAGACCATGAGGGTTCTACTGTAGCTCTGTTAATATGAGTCAAAACATGACAGCTCTGTTAATATGAGGGTCCTTTTTTAGCTCTGTTAATATCAAGGGTCAGCATAATGTCACTGAAATCTGAGGTCTACTGCAAGCTCTGTTAATATGAGGGTCCTACTGAAGCTCTGACTGTTAATATGAGGTCCTACTGTAGCTCTGACTGTTAATATGAGGGTCCTACTGTAGCTCTGTTAATATGAGGGTCCTACTGTAGCTCTGTTAATATGAGGGTCCTACTGTAGCTCTGTTAATATGAGGGTCCTACTGTAGCTCTGTTAATATGAGGGTCCTACTGTAGCTCTGTTAATATGAGGGTCCTACTGTAGCTCTGTTAATATGAGGGTCCTACTGTAGCTCTGTTAATATGAGGGTCCTACTGTAGCTCTGACTGTTAATATGAGGGTCCTACTGTAGCTCTGTTAATATGAGGTCCTACTGTAGCTCTGTTAATATGAGGGTTCTACTGTAGCTCTGACTGTTAATATGAGGATCCTACTGTAGCTCTGACTGTTAATATGAGGGTTCTACTGTAGCTCTGTTATTATGATGGGTCCTACTGTAGCTCTGTTAACATGAGGGTCCTACTGTAGCTCTGACTGTTAATATGAGGGTTCTACTGTAGCTCTGTTAATATGAGGGTCCTACTGTAGCTCTGTTAATATGAGGGTCCTACTGTAGCTCTGACTGTTAATATGAGGGTCCTACTGTAGCTCTGTTAATATGAGGGTCCTACTGTAGCTCTGACTATTTACATTGACATTTACATTTAAGTCTGTTTGAGGGTCCTACTGTAGCTCTGTTAATATGAGGGTCCTACTGTAGCTCTGACTGTTAATATGAGGGTTCTACTGTAGCTCTGACTGTTAATATGAGGGTCCTACTGTAGCTCTGTTAATATGAGGGTCCTACTGTAGCTCTGTAAATATGAGGGTCCTACTGTAGCTCTGACTGTTAATATGAGGGTTTTACTGTAGCTCTGTTAATATGAGGGTCCTACTGTAGCTCTGACTGTTAATATGAGGGTGCTACTGTAGCTCTGACTGTTAATATGAGGAGTACTGCCTGGGTCAGATTCTACAGACTGAAGTACTGCCTGGGTCAGATTCTACAGACTGAAGTACTGCCTGGGTCAGATTCTACAGACTGAAGTACTGCCTGGGTCAGATTCTACAGACTGAAGTACTGCCTGGGTCAGATTCTACAGACTGAAGTACTGCCCGGGTCAGATTCTACAGACTTCTGTATCCATAACTTCCATCTAAGAGGCCGGTACAGGAGAGCTCAAACCCTTTCATTTTATGAAACAGTAAATCTGATGGGGAAGGGACAACTTTTCCAAGAGTAACTGTCAAAGATAAGCCAAGCAGAGAGAGACAGCTGTGCTTGGGGGGAGGGAAGGCCTTTACCCCGACCAGCAGCACAAGCCAAGCACTAAACAATGTATTTTGTATTGTGTGTCTTTCTGATTGGTTCAAATGAAAACTGATGGCATTGACAGGCTACATACCCTCTGGATCCACTCTGCTCTATTCCTGTCAGTCCTGCTCCATCCTGTCTGGAGGCTCAGAACACAGGCTGCTGCATCCTGTCTGGAGGCTCAGAACACAGGCTGCTACATCCTGTCTGGAGGCTCAGAACACAGGCTGCTCCATCCTGTCTGGAGGCTCAGAACACAGGCTGCTCCATCCTGTCTGGAGGCTCAGAACACAGGCTGCTCCATCCTGTCTGGAGGCTCAGAAAACAGGCTGCTCCATCCTGTCTGGATGCTCAGAACACAGGCTGCTCCATCCTGTCAGTCCTGCTCCATCCTGTGGAGGCTCAGAACACAGGCTGCTCCATCCTGTCTGGAGGCTCAGAACACAGGCTGCTCCATCCTGTCTGGAGGCTCAGAACACAGGATGCTCCATCCTGTCTGGAGGCTCAGAACACAGGCTGCTCCATCCTGTCCTGCTCCATCCTGTCTGGAGGCTCAGAACACAGGCTGCTCCATCCTGTCTGGAGGCTCAGAACACAGGCTGCTCCATCCTGTCTGGAGGCTCAGAACACAGGCTGCTCCATCCTGTCTGGAGGCTTAGAACACAGGCTGCTCCATCCTGTCTGGAGGCTCAGAACACAGGCTGCTCCATCCTGTCTGGAGGCTCAGAACACAGGCTGCTCCATCCTGTCTGGAGGCTCAGAACACAGCCTCCTCTATTCCTGTCAGTCCTGCTCCATCCTGTCTGGAGGCTCAGAACACAGGCTGCTCCATCCTGTCTGGAGGCTCAGAACACAGGCTGCTCCATCCTGTCTGGAGGCTCAGAAAACAGGCTGCTCCATCCTGTCTGGATGCTCAGAACACAGGCTGCTCTATTCCTGTCAGTCCTGCTCCATCCTGTCTGGAGGCTCAGAACACAGGCTGCTCCATCCTGTCTGGAGGCTCAGAACACAGGCTGCTCCATCCTGTCTGGAGGCTCAGAACACAGGATGCTCCATCCTGTCTGGAGGCTCAGAACACAGGCTTCTCCATCCTGTCCTGCTCCATCCTGTCTGGAGGCTCAGAACACAGGCTGCTCCATCCTGTCTGGAGGCTCAGAACACAGGCTGCTCCATCCTGTCTGGAGGCTCAGAACACAGGCTGCTCCATCCTGTCTGGAGGCTTAGAACACAGGCTGCTCCATCCTGTCTGGAGGCTCAGAACACAGGCTGCTCCATCCTGTCTGGAGGCTCAGAACACAGGCTGCTCCATCCTGTCTGGAGGCTCAGAACACAGGCTGCTCCATCCTGTCTGGAGGCTCAGAACACAGGCTGCTCCATCCTGTCTGGAGGCTCAGAACACAGGCTGCTCTATTCCTGTCAGTCCTGCTGCAACCTGTCTGGAGGCTCAGAACACAGGCTGCTCCATCCTGTCTGGAGGCTCAGAACACAGGCTGCTCTATTCCTGTCAGTCCTGCTCCATCCTGTCTGGAGGCTCAGAACACAGGCTGCTCTATTCCTGTCAGTCCTGCTCCATCCTGTCTGGAGGCTCAGAACACAGGCTGCTCCATCCTGTCTGGAGGCTCAGAACACAGGCTGCTCCATCCTGTCTGGAGGCTCAGAACACAGCCTCCTCTATTCCTGTCAGTCCTGCTCCATCCTGTCTGGAGGCTCAGAACACAGGCTGCTCCATCCTGTCTGGAGGCTCAGAACACAGGCTGCTCCATCCTGTCTGGAGGCTCAGAACACAGGCTGCTCCATCCTGTCTGGAGGCTCAGAACACAGGCTGCTCCATCCTGTCTGGAGGCTCAGAACACAGGCTGCTCCATCCTGTCTGGAGGCTCAGAACACAGGCTGCTCTATACCTGTCAGTCCTGCTCCATCCTGTCTGGAGGCTCAGAACACAGGCTGCTGCATCCTGTCTGAGGCTCAGAACACAGGCTGCTCCATCCTGTCTGGAGGCTCAGAACACAGGCTGTTTGCATCCTGTCCAGGCTCAGAACACAGGCTGCTCCATCCTGTCTAGGCTCAGAACACAGGCTGCTCCATCCTGTCTGGAGGTTCAGAACACAGGCTGCTCCATCCTGTCTGGAGGCTCAGAACACAGGATGCTCCATCCTGTCTGGAGGCTCAGAACACTAGCCACTTTAACTTCCTCCACTCTGTTTACATGCTCCATCCTGTCTGGAGGCTCAGAACACAGGCTGCTCCATCCTGTCTGGAGGCTCAGAACACAGGCTGCTCCATCCTGTCTGGAGGCTCAGAACACAGGCTGCTCCATCCTGTCTGGAGGCTCAGAACACAGGCTGCTCCATCCTGTCTGGAACAGAACACAGGCTGCTCTATTCCTGTAAGTCCTGCTCCATCCTGTCTGGAGGCTCAGAACAAGGCTGCTCCATCCTGGCTGGAGGCTCATGAGACAGGCTGCTCTATTCCTGTCAGTCCAACTCCATGCCTCACACAGGGGTCCTGTGTGGTTGTAAAAACAGGATAAGTGCTTGACGTCTGCTAAAACCAGATTTATATTTATGCATGTTATTTTGTAATTTGCCCTACATATGTATAGGTTTTTCCATCGGGCTCCAAACTGACAGAAACAACCATGACCATAAATATATCACTAGCCACTTTAAACAATGCTACCTTATATAATGTTACATACCCTCATTATTCATCTCATATAATGGTGGATACTGTACTCTATATCAGCAGACTGCATCCTTATGTAATACATGTATGACTAGCCACTTTAACTATGCCACTTTGTTTACATACTCATCTCATATGTATATACTGTACTCGATACCATCTACTGTATCTTGCCTATGCTGCTCCGTACCATCACTCATTCATATATCCTTATGTACATATTCCTTATCCCCTTACACTGTGTATAAGACAGTAGTTTTGGAATTGTTAGTTAGATTACTTGTTGGTTATTACTGCATTGTTGAACTAGAAGCACAATCATTTCTATGAGACAACATCCCATTAACATCTGCTAACCATGTGTATGTGACAAATAAAATTTGATTTGATTTGATTTATGACCATAGCTCTAATACCACCAACAACCATAGCTCTAATACCACCAACAACCATAGCTCTAATACCACCAACAACCATAGCTCTAATACCACCATGGGGATTGCTGATCTGACGCTAACAAACAGGAACATTTGACATTGATTTAAAACCAGATTTTATGTTTAAAAAAATATATATATAAATCTATAAATAAATGGACTGAACTCAGTTAAAGTGAAATAAAATATGCCTTGTCCAATGACAGGAACACTCCCAGTTCCATACTGTTGTCAAAATAAAACCAACGACTCCATCAACACCTCACCCCATCATAATGATGGATAGTGTCTGAAACATCCCAGTTGAATAGGGAGACCTATTAACATACAGTATAGATGCTGGAGTAAATCCCTTTAAAGTGTCTTGAGACAACATTTGACATCAGCCGTCTGTTTCTACGAGACAACATCCCAGTTGACATCAGCCGTCTGTTTCTACGAGACAACATCCCAGTTGACATCGGCCGTCTGTTTCTACGAGACAACATCCCAGTTGACATCGGCCGTCTGTTTCTACGAGACAACATCCCAGTTGACATCGGCCGTCTGTTTCTACGAGACAACATCCCAGTTGACATCGGCCGTCTGTTTCTACGAGACAACATCCCAGTTGACATCGGCCGTCTGTTTCTACGAGACAACATCCCAGTTGACATCGGCCGTCTGTTTCTATGAGACAACATCCCAAGTTGACATCGGCCGTCTGTTTCTACGAGACAACATCCCAGTTGACATCGGCCGTCTGTTTCTACGAGACAACATCCCAGTTGACATCGGCCGTCTGTTTCTACGAGACAACATCCCAGTTGACATCGGCCGTCTGTTTCTACGAGACAACATCCCAGTTGACATCAGCCGTCTGTTTCTACGAGACAACATCCCAGTTGACATCGGCCGTCTGTTTCTACGAGACAACATCCCAGTTGACATCGGCCGTCTGTTTCTATGAGACAACATCCCAGTTGACATCGGCCGTCTGTTTCTACGAGACAACATCCCAGTTGACATCGGCCGTCTGTTTCTACGAGACAACATCCCAGTTGACATCGGCCGTCTGTTTCTACGAGAGGACATCCCAGTTGACATCGGCCGTCTGTTTCTACGAGACAACATCCCAGTTGACATCGGCCGTCTGTTTCTACGAGACAACATCCCAGTTGACATCGGCCGTCTGTTTCTACGAGACAACATCCCAGTTGACATCGGCCGTCTGTTTCTACGAGACAACATCCCAGTTGACATCGGCCGTCTGTTTCTACGAGACAATATCCCAGTTGACATCGGCCGTCTGTTTCTACGAGACAACATCCCAGTTGACATCGGCCGTCTGTTTCTACGAGACAACATCCCAGTTGACATCGGCCGTCTGTTTCTACGAGACAACATCCCAGTTGACATCGGCCGTCTGTTTCTACGAGACAACATCCCAGTTGACATCGGCCGTCTGTTTCTACGAGACAACATCCCAGTTGACATCGGCCGTCTGTTTCTACGAGACAACATCCCAGTTGACATCGGCCGTCTGTTTCTACGAGACAACATCCCAGTTGACATCGGCCGTCTGTTTCTACGAGACAACATCCCAGTTGACATCGGCCGTCTGTTTCTACGAGACAACATCCCAGTTGACATCGGCCGTCTGTTTCTACGAGACAACATCCCAGTTGACATCGGCCGTCTGTTTCTACGAGACAACATCCCAAGATCTAGTTTGACATTATTCTATTCCCTGAAAAACAAGAGAAACCACTTGAGTGGTCTTTTTAGGAATGGAAACCTCCTAAAGTCATCCCACTTGGTGCCATGTGATCATGTGATTTTTGGAGACTTTAATGAATGAATCCCAGTGAATATTTCAGAGCCATTTGGTGAGAGAGTCTGGGCGGCGGCAACATCCCAGTGGTTAGAGCGTTGGACGAGTAATCCCGGAAGGTCTGTTTCTACGAGTTCAAACCCCGAGCTGACAAGGTACAAATCTGTCGTTCTGCCCCTGAACAGGCCGTCATTGAAAATAAGAATATGTTCTTAACTGACTTGCCTGGTTAAAAAAAGGTCAAATAAAAAATAAAAAGAGAGAGAGAGAAAAACAACTATTTTTCCGACATGTCTATATGTTGTTGGATAACACAACATCCTGAGTTTATTTCAAGGTCATTATCTGAGTTTCCTCTCTATTCTCTGACCGTGTCCATGTTTGCTCCTTGCTGCACATAGGACTTCAACAAACATACTGAAGAGCAGTCTTGCACAGTTCTGTCCGAGCCTTCCAGCTAAGTACCTAGGCGTTCATACTTTATGGGTTTGTACTGTCGCCTGCATGCTCCCAGTTCACCTCTGAACTGACAAACCTGCTCCATTTTCTGAATCATTATAGTGAATTAAATGGCCTATTGTGACCTGACATTGATTTAAATGACTTTGGAACAACAAGAACACACACTACATGACCCAAAGTATGTGGACACCTGCTCTGTTTCAAACATCTCATTCCCAAATCATGGGCATTAATATGGAGTTGGTCCCCTTTGCTGCTATAACAGCCTCCACTCTTCTGGGAAGGCTTTCCACTAGATGTTGGAACATTGCTGCTATAACAGCCTCCACTCTTCTGGGAAGACTTTCCACTAGACAACATTGTTGACACATCTGCTAGATGTTGACAACATCCCTATAACAGCCTCCACTCTTCTGGGGACGCTTTCCACTAGATGTTGGAACATTGCTGCTATAACAGTCCCACTCTTCTGGGAAGGCTTTCCACTAGATGTTGGAACATTGCTGCTATAACAGCCTCCACTCTTCTGGGTAGGCTTTCCACTAGATGTTGGAACATTGCTGCTATAACAGCCTCCACTCTTCTGGGAAGGCTTTCCACTAGATGTTGGAACATTGCTGCTATAACAGTCTCCACTCTTCTGGGTAGGCTTTCCACTAGATGTAGGAACATTGTTGCTATAACAGCCTCCACTCTTCTGGGAAGGCTTTCCACTAGATGTAGGAACATTGCTGCTATAACAGCCTCCACTCTTCTGGGGACGCTTTCCACTAGATGTTGGAACATTGCTGCTATAACAGTCTCCACTATTCTGAGAAGGCTTTCCACTAGATGTTGGAACATTGCATATGCATTTGGGCAGGTAGCATTCTCCTGGCATCCGCCAAATCCCAGATTCATCTGTCGGACTGCCAGATGGTGAAGCGTGATTCATCACTCCAGAGAACACGTTACCACTTCCCCAGAGTCCAGTGGCGGTGAGCTTTACACTATTCCAGCTGATGCCTGGCATTGCGCATGGTGAACTTAGGCTTGTTGTGCGGCTGCTGGGCCACGGAAACCCATTTCATGAAGCTACCGATGAACAGCGTTTGTGCTGACGTTGTTTCCAGAGGCAGTTTGGAACTCAGTAGTGAGTGTTGCAACTGAGGACAGATGATTTTACGCGATACGCGCTTCAGAGGTCCCACTCTGTGAACTTGATTTGTGGCCTACCACTTTACGGATGAGACGTTGTTGCTCCTAGAAGTTTCCACTTCATAATAACATCAATTACAGTTGACCGGGACAGCTCTAGCAGGACAGAAATTTGACAAACTGACTTGTTGGAAGAGGGCATCCTATGACAGTAGGATGTCACTGAGCTATTCAGTAAGGCCATAAAAAAAAATGTTTTAACCTTTATTTAACCAGGACAGTCAGTTAAGAACAAATTCTTATTTTCAATGACTGGCCTGGGAACAGTGGGTTAACTGCCTGTTCAGGGGCAGAAGAGCAGTTTGTACCTTGTCAGCTCGGGGTTTGAACTTGCAACCTTCCGGTTACTAGTCTAGCGCTCTAACCACTAGGCTGACCCTGCTCCATTCTGCTGCCAATGTTTGTCTATGGAGATTGCATGACTTTGTGCTCGGAACAACAAGAACACAACTGTCAGCAAAGGGTGTAGCTGAAAAAGCCGGATCCACTAATTTGAAGGGGTGTCCACATACTTTTGTATACAGTATATAGCGCTGGCCCCCAATGGTGGAACAAACTCCCTCTTCGACGCCAGGACAGCTGGAGTCAATCACCACCTTCCGGAGACACCTGAAACCCCACCTCTTTAAGGAATACCTAGGATAGGATAAGTAATCCCTCCCCCCTTTAAGATTTAAATGCACTATTGTAAAGTGACTGTTCCACTGGATGTCATAAGGTGAATGCACCAATTTGTAAGTCGCTCTGGATAAGAGCGTCTGCTAAATGACTTAAATGTAATGTAAATGTGCGTATTACTGTATTTTCTGACTTGCAAAAGTGGATATGCTGCTGGACATGCTGTGTTATTTAAGTGTGGCATTTGTGCTGCTTGTTCTATACATACGCCTTTAACATCATTTCATAGAGAGACAGAGGTCATAACAGTTCTCAACATTGTTATTTTCTTCAAAATGAATCAGTGTGAGGCTGAATATCATTTAACAACAATGGCTTGGCTCATTCCTCATGTAGAGTAATTTATCCCCTCATGGGTCCTTAACAACAATGGCTTGGCTCATTCCTCATGTAGAGTAATTTATCCCCTCATGGGTCCTTAGCAACAACAGATGCTTGGCTCATTCCTCATGTAGAGGACTTTATCCCCTTATGGGTCCTTAACAACAACGGCTTGGCTCAGTTTTCCCCTCATGGGTCAGAAATTTGACAAACTGACTTGTTGGCTCATCCTATCAGTAGGATGTATCCCCTCATGGGTCCTTAACAACAATGGCTTGGCTCATTCCCTTTATTTAACCAGGACATGGGTCAGTTAGAACAAATTCTTATTTTCAATTTACCCCTCATGGGTTAACAACAATGGCATGGTTCATGCAGAGTAATTTATACCCCTCATGGGTCCTTACAACAACCTTGGCTCATTCCTAGTCTAGCGCTCTAACCACTCATAGCAATTCTGCTGCCAATGTTTGTCTAGTGTAGAGTACATAGACGACTGCTGATGTAATACCATGTCTGGAAGGTCTGTACGATGACTAGACGACTGCTGGCTGATGTAATACCATGTCTGGAAGGTCTAGAGGGTGTCCGACTGACTGGTATACAGTATAGACGACTGGCTGATGGTAAACTCCCCTACGATGCCAGGACAGGTCAATACCACCTGAAACGGAGACACTGAAACCCCACCTCTTTGACTACCTAGGATAGGATAAGTAATCCCTCCCCCCTTTAAGATTTAGATGCACTATTGGTGACTGTTCCACTTCTTGATGTCATAAGGTGAATCACCAATTTGGAAGGCTCTGGATAAGAGCGTCTGCTAAATGACTTAAATGTAATGTAAACTGCTTACTGTATTTTACTGACTCTGCAAAAGTGGATATGCTGCTGGACATGCTGTGTTATTTAAGTGTGGCAGTGCTGACTGCTGATGTAATACATCATTTCATGGAAGGTCATAACAGTTCTCAACATTGTTATTTTCTTCAAAATGAATCAGTGTGACTGAATATCATTTAACAACAATGGCTTGGCTCATTCCTCATATAGAGTAATTTATCCCCTCATGGGTGACTAACAACAATGACTGCTCATTCCTCATTTAATACCCCTCTGGGGTCTAGCAACAACGGCTTGGCTCATTCCTCATGTAGGCGACTTGATCTGCTGATGTAATACCATGTCTGGAAGGTCTAGAGGACTTTATCCCCTCATGGGTGACTAACAACAATGGCTTGGATTCCTGCTGATGTAATACTCATGGTTCCAGCCCATCTAGGCTCTGATGGCTTGGCTCATAGAGTAGAGTGTAGAGTACTAGACGACTGCTGATGTAATACCATGTCTGGAAGGTCTAGAGTACGATGACTAGACGACTGCTGATGTAATACCATGTCTGGAAGGTCTAGAGTACGGTGACGAGACGACTGCTGATGTAATACCATGTCTGGAAGGTCTAGAGTACGGTGACTAGACGACTGACTGCTGATGTAATACCATCTCTGGAAGGTCTAGAGTACGGTGACTAGACGACTGACTGCTGATGTAATACCATCTCTGGAAGGTCTAGAGTACGGTGACTAGACGACTGACTGCTGATGTAATACCATGTCTGGAAGGTCTAGAGTGCGGTGACTAGACGACTGCTGATGTAATACCATCCCAGGAAGGTCTAGAGTGCGGTGACGAGACGACTGCTGATGTAATACCATCTCTGGAAGGTCTAGAGTACGGTGACTAGACGACTGCTGATGTAATACCATGTCTGGAAGGTCTAGAGTACGGTGACTAGACGACTGCTGATGTAATACCATGTCTGGAAGGTCTAGAGTACGGTGACTAGACGACTGCTGATGTAATACCATGTCTGGAAGGACACTTCCCCATGTCATGAGGTATGTCCCTATGGGTCCTGGTCTAACGATGTGTGCTATAAAGGGAACCATGATGGACATACAGCTACAGGCTGAAGCACCATAATGGAAGTATCTCCCAGGTTGTTGAGCACCAGGTGCAACCTGGTAATTATCCAGACCGTGCTTCTACACCCTGCATCGCTTGCTGTTTGGGGTTTTAGGCTGAGTTTCTGTACAGCACTTTGTGAAATCAGCTGATGTAAGAAGGGCTTTATAAATACATTTGATTTGATTTGATTTAACCTACATGGCAAATGTGACAAACGGTATGGAAAAGCAATTGGCTTTTCTTTCTGAGTCTAAAGAGCCATTTGTTTTCAATCTACAATGAAACATGTAAGATTGTGTTGTGTGTACCACCATTAATCTGCAGTTGACAAGTCTCACACCCAAACAGACGAGTGTTACCAATGTTGCCATTTACAACACTGCGTACAAAATGGCACCCCTTTTCCCTATAGAGTGCACTACTTTAGACCAACTCTCTATGGGAATAGGGTGCCCTTTCAGATTCAGTCTAGATGTATGCAGGGTAAGTGCAGCAAATTAGCTCTATTGGAGGATCGCTTTTGATAAAATGCCCCTAGAAACACATTGAATAACACATTAATAAATGGAAAAAGACAGTCAGTCACAAAATAATTGTGGTGCAGGTGTCTAAGGCACTGCATCTCAGTGTGAGAGGCGTCACTACAGTCCCTGGTTTGAATCCAGGCTGTATCACATTCTGTCGTGATTGGGAATCCCATAGGGCAGCGCACAACTGGTCTAATTTGGCCGGGGGAGGCGGTCATTATGAATAGGAATTTGTTCTTAACTGACTAGCCTAGTTTAAAAAAAAAGGTTAATATAAAAAATTTAAAAAGGTTTTGAAGTGTCTGTCCTAAATCTAAGAGATATAGAAAACTCAGGATATATACATTGCCAGTCAAATGTTTTAGAACACCTACTCATTCAAGGGTTTTTCTTAATTTTTTACATTGTAGAATAATAGTGAAGACATCAAAACTATGAAATAACACATATGGAATCATGTAGAAACCACAAAATAAATAAATATAATATATTTTAGAATATTCAAAGTAGCCACCCTTTGCCTTGATGACAGCTTTGCACACTCTTGGCATTCTCTCAACCAGCTTCATGAGGTAGTCACCTGGAATGCATTTCAATTAACAGGTGTGCCTTCTTAATAAAAGTACATTTGTGGAATTTCTTCCTTCTTAATGCATTTCAGCCAATCAGTTGTGTTGTGACAAGGTAGGGATGGTATACAGAAGACAGCCTTATTTGGTAAAATATCAAGTCCATAGTATGGCAAGAACAGCTCAAATAAACAAATGAGACACGATAGTCCATCATTACTTTGACACAAAGGTCAGTCAATACGGAGAATTTCAAGAACATTTAAAGTTTCTTCAAGTGCAGTCGCAAAAACCATCAAGCGCTAAGATGAAACTGGCTCTCATGAGGACCGCCACAGGAATGGAAGAATAGAGTCACCTCTGCTGCAGAGGATAAGTTCATTAGGGTTACCAGCCTCAGAAATTGCAGCCCAAATAAATGCTTCACAGATTTCAAGTAACAGACACATCTCAACATTAACTGTTCAGAGGAGACTGTGTATAGCAAGCCGTCATGATCGAATTGCTGCAAAGAAACCAATACTAAAGGACACCAATGAGAAGAAGAGCCTTGCTTGGGCCAAGAAACATGAACAATGGACATCAGACCTGTGGACATTTGTCCTTTGGTCTGGAGTCCAAATTGGAGATTTTTGGTTCCAACTGCCATGTCTTTGTGAGACACGGTGTGGGTGAATGGATGATCTCCGCATGTGTATTTCCCACCGTAAAGCATGGAGGAGGAGGTGTTATGGTGTGGGGGTCCTTTGCTGGTGACACTGTCTGTGATTTATTTAGAATTCATGACACACTTAACCTTTTACGACTAGGGGGCAGTATTTTAATTTTTGGATAAAAAACGTTCCCATTTTAAACGGGATAGTTTGTCATGACAAGATGCTCGACTATGCATGTAATTGACAGCCTTGGATAGAAAACACTCTGACGTTTCCAAAACTGCAAAGATATTGTCTGTGAGTGCAACAGAACTGATGTTACAGGCGAAACCCAGATAAAAATCTAATCAGGAAGTGCCACATTTTTAAAAACTGCTTCATGCCAATGACTCCTTATATAGCTGTGAATGGGCTACGAATGAGCTTTCTACGTATTCCCCAAGGTGTCTACAGCATTGTGACGTCTTTTTACGCATTTATGTTGAAGAATAGCCGTAAGGGACCACATTGAGCAAGTGGTCACATGATGGCTCCTGTAGAAAATCTTGCGTAAAGTACTGAGGTAGCCATTTTTCCAATCGCTTCTTATGAGAAACCAATTGTCCCGACGGATATATTATCGAATAGATATGTGAAAAACACCTTGAGGATTGATTCTAAACAACGTTTGCCATGTTTCTGTCGATATTATGGAGCTAATTTGGAAAAAAGTTTGGCGTTGTAGTGACCATTTTCCAGTCGATTTCTCAGCCAAACGTCACGAACAAACGGGAGCTATTTCGCCTACAAAAATTATATTTTTGGAAAAAAAGGAACATTTGCTATCTAACTGCGAGTCTCCTGAGTGAAAACATCTGAAGTTCTTCAAACATAAATTATTTAATTTGATTGCTTTTCTTATTTTCGTGAAAATGTTGCCTGCTGCCAGCAGAGCCTAGCATAGCATTATGCCATGATAAACTTGAAAATCTGAGATGACAGTGTGATTAACAAAAGGCTAAGCTGTGTCTCAATATATTTCATTTGTGATTTTCACGAATAGGAAGATTTTGTAGGAAGATTTATGTCCGCTGTGTTATGCTAATTAGTTTGAGGCGATGATTACGCTCCCGGATACGGGTTTGAGAGTCACAAGAAGCATGGCTACCACAGCATTCTGCAGCAATACGCCATCCCATCTAGTTTGGGCTTAGTGGGACTCTCATTTGTTTTTCAACAGGACAATGACCCAACACATCTCCAGGCTGTGTAAGGGCTATTTGACTAAGGAGGAGAGTGATGGAGTGCTACATCAGATGACCTGGCCTCTGCAATCCCCCGACCTCAACCAAATTGAGAGTGAAAAAAAAAGCAGCGAACAAGTGCTCAGCATATGTGGGAACTGTTGGGAAAGCATTCCAGTTGATGCTGGTTAATCTCAAATATAAAATATATTTTCATTGTTTAATACTTTTTTGGTTGCTACATGACTCCATTTGTCTCATTTCATAGTTTTTCACTATTATTCTACAATGCAGAATATAGTATAAATAATAGTATAAATATAGTAGAAATAAATAAAAACCCTTGAATGAGTAGGTGTGTGCAAACATTTGACTGGTACTGTATATACAGTATATATTTTTCATACACATATTTAATCCCTGTTTTTTGGTAAGCACGAAACTACTTTCACACGTAGTTTTTTAAACCAGTACCGTTTAACGTGACCTCCGAGTCGTAGAAGTGGGAGTCTCCCCTTTCGACAGTGGCGTCATATTAGTTTCTAGCCCAAACAGTTCAGACGCTACAGACAGAAGTTCATCATCATCATCATCGAGGGCTTGTGGGGGTCGAAGAGCAAAATTAAGAACATTGTGTTCGTGAGAGTCTCATCTTTCCATAATAGTTTAGTAATGTAACAGTATAACTTTAGACTTTAAACTCCTCGCCCATACCCGGGCGCGAACCAGGGACCCTCTGCACACATCAACAGTCACCCACGAAGCATCGTTACCCATCGCTCCACAAAAGCCACCACCGCTAACTAGCTAGCCGTTTCACATCCATTACACTCACCCCCCTTTTGACCTCCTCCTTTTCATGTATTTTCCATAAATGTTTAGAAATATTTGTATTAGATGTTTTTTTTAAGTTGTATTTTGTGTAAATCTTGATTTAAAAAAAACACACTTTATAGTTTTTAATCCCTCTTTCTAACACAACAAATATGTATGTGGGAATATTCAGGCAGATTCAATATTTACACAATATCATATGTTACAAAATGTCTATGTTGTTTACTAAGAACTTTCACTCCCAACAATTCACAAAAATGTTTGTCTAAGAGAGAGGCTGGACTGAGGGCTTGTAGGCCTGTCGTAAGGCAGGTCCTCACCAGACATCACCGGCAACAACGTCGCCTATGGGCACTAGCAAAAAGTGCTCTTCAATGATGAGACAAGGTTTTGTCTCACCAGGGGTGATGGTCGGATAGGCCTTTATCATCGAAAGAATGAGCGTTACACCGAGGCCTGTACTCTGGAGCGGGATCGATTTGGAGGTGGAGGGTCAGTCATGGTCTGGGGCGGTGTGTCACAGCATCATCAGACTGAGCTTGTTGTCATTGCAGGCAATCTCAACGCTGTGCGTTACAGGGAAGACATCCTCCTCCCTCATGTGGTACCCTTCCTGCAGGCTCATCCTGACATGACCCTCCAGCATGACAATGCCACCAGCCATACTGCTCGTTCTGTGTGTGATTTCCTACAAGACAGGAATGTCAGTGTTCTTTTTTTTACTTTTGATTTTGACCTCCCCCCCTTTGATGAGGGACACATTATTCCATTTCCGTTAGTCACATGTCTGTGGAACTTGTTCAGTTTATGTCTCAGTTGTTGAATCTTGTTATGTTCATACAAATATTTAGACATGTTAAAGTTTGCTGAAAATAAACGCAGTTGACAGTGAGAGGACGTTTCTTTTTTTGTTGCTCAGATTAGTAACAGAGGTACTTGAGCTATTGAGACAACATGGAACATTTTAACACTGGCATTGCCAGGCCTCTGGGCAACTTTGAACCATTTAATATATCCATGTAATATACACCATCACAAAGATATCCATCATTTTGTTTAGGAAAAAAAAGAGGATTATGAAAAGAGTACATGTAATAGATAGTAGACATCATATTTTCAAAAGTCATTTTCAAAAGTCCAATTTATTTTTCAGTCTTTTTGTCTTTTGTAATAGTTGATTTAATGCTCTGTGTTCAATGTAGGTAGATTGATATCTAGGAACATACTATGTATATGATTTGGTATCTTGGCTTGTCTGAGAACATTATATTGTTCCCTTTCTTTTTGTGATTAACTCTGTAATTCGTTTTCAATGGCCTTGATTTTGTATTTCTTTAACTGTTGATTAGGTTGATCGGTTCCCTTGAGTTCCTTGGAGATTCGTATAAGTCGTACTGCTGCAGTGTGTCCTCTCTCTCTATAAGCACCTTCCCTGTCAAGGATTGTGAATCCATTATAAAGTGCATCTTGTTACACAGGAAGGTTCATACAACTCAAGTCAACTGCTATAGTATGTCCTCTCTCTATATATACACCTTCTGTGTAATGGGTTTAAGATGAAACATGAACCCCGGAGACCTATACATAGGGAACACTATATAGGGAATAGGGTGTCATTTAGGATGCGGGCCATGATCCCTTAACATACTTCTTGCTTGTTTAGTTTCATACGGGAGCTCCTGAGATTCCCCTGCATGGTCAGCTGAGCTCTGTCCTTAAATGAATCCCGTGTTAATGATTGATTCGACCTGCAGGCCGGGCCTCACCACTACAAGTTCTCTCTCCACCCTGCCTTGCATCAATCCCCTAAAGGAGGCTGATTAGTCTGCCTTGGTAGCTGTATGACTTGTAAAAGAGCCAAGATTTGATGAATGAGTCATTAAAAAGTGGTCCATCCTAAAAAAGGAAGGGAGGGCGAGCGATTCCCCTGCTGCAAAATGAGTCACTGACAAATGAGAGAGGTGAATTTTCAGCCCTAATTGGACATTTTGTGAATATTTCAAGAAGCAATAGCTAGTTGCTTCCCAACCTCTCCAGATTGAACAAAATGTCCCTTTGCCAAATGATTATTCCCATGGCCTTTCAGGCGTTCAGGGACAGAGACACGCAGGCTGGTGAAGGTGATTGACTTTACCTTCTACACTAGCAAAGGAAAATATCATATAAAAAACTAAATACATGAAAACGTCTAAAAAAAAGTCAACCAATTATAAGGTTTGATAAAGATTTATAGCGGCATAATCCATGTGGCTATACGCTCATACACATATTAATATGGACAGCGCCACGCTAAATATCTATTGATGTTTCACTGGCTCTGCACTGTTACCTCGACTCCAATTGACTCTCTTTGACTTGAGGTGATTAAAAGAAAGTGATAAATCTGCATATTCCTCCAAAGCTCAGGTTGTCCTGAGTCTGCACAACCCTGCCAGGACTAAGGGAGATGCTCAAGTTTTTTTAATACTATATCTCTTGACACATAGATGAAAATAATCATGGCCTCTGAACCTACAAGCTGCATACTGGACCGTATTCCAACTAAACTACTGAAAGAGCTGCTTCCTGTGCTTGGCCCTCCTATGTTGAACATAATAAACGGCTCTCTATCCACCGAATGTGGACCAAACTCACTACAAATGGCAGGAATTAAAGCCTCTCTTGAAAAAGCCAAACCTTGACCGAGAACCTTGACCGAGAAAATATATTTTTTAAATATCGGCCAATATCGAAATCTTCCATTCCTCTCAATCTTTTTTGAAAACGCTGTTACGCAGCAGTTCACTGCCTTCCTGAAGAAAAACAATGTATACGAAATGATTCATTCGGGTTTTAGACCCCATCATGGCACTGAGACTACACTTGTGAAGGTGGTAAATAGCCTTTTAATGGCATCAGACTGAGGCTCTGCATCTGTCCTCGTGCTCCTAGACCTTAGTGCTGCTTTTGATATCATCAATCACCACATTTTTGGGGGGAGATTGGAAACCCAAATTGGTCTACACGGACAAGTTCTGGCCTGGTTTAGATCTTATCTCTCGGAAAGATATCAGTTTGTCTCTGTGGACGGTTTGTCCTCTGACAAATCAACTGTACATTTCAATGTTCCTCAAGGTTCAGTTTTAGGACCACTATTGTTATCATTATATATTTTACTTCTTGGTGATGTCATTCGGAAACATAATGTTAACTTTCACTGCTATGCAGATGATACACAGCTGTACATTTCGATGAAACATGGTGAAGACCCAAAATTACTGACGTGATCTTCCTGTCTGGGTTGGCACCCCCCCTTGGGTTGTACCGTGGCGGAGATCTATGTGGGCTATACTCGGCCTTGTCTCAGGATGGTAAGTTGGTGGTTGTTTGGCCCTGTCCGGGGTATCGTCAGACGGGGCCACAGTGTCTCCCGACCCCTCCGTCTCAGCCTCCAGTATTTATGCTGCAGTAGCTTGTGTCGGGGGGCTAGGGTCAGTCTGTTTTATCTGGAGTATTTCTCCTGTCTTATCCGGTGTCCTGTGTAAATTTAAGTATGCTCTCTCTAATTCTCTCTCTTTTTCTCTTATTCTTTCTTTCTCTCTCTCAGAGGACCTGAGCCCTAGGACCATGCCCGAGGATTCCCTGGCCTGATGACTCCTTGCTGTCCCCAATCCATCTGGCCGTGCTGCTGCTCCAGTTTCAACAGTTCTACCTGCGGCTATGGAACCCTGCCCTTTTCACCGGACGTGCTAACTGTCCCTTGACCTGCGGTTTTCAACTCTCTAGACAGCAGGACTGGTAGAGATACTCTGAATGATCGGCTATGAAAAGCCAGCAGACATTTACTCCTGAGGTGCTGACCATTTGCACCCTCAACAACAACTGTGATAATTATGAATTGACCCTGCTGGTCATCTATGAACATTTGAACATCTTGGCCATGTTCTGTTCTAATCTCCACCTGGCACAGCAAGAAGAGGACTGGCCACCCCACATAGCCTGGTTCCTTTCTAGGTTTCTTCCTAGGTTCTGGCCTTTCTAGGGAGTTTTTCTAGCCACCATGCTTCTACGTTTGCATTGCTTGCTGCTTGGGGTTATAGGATGGGTTTCTGTACACCACTTTGAAACATCAACTGATGTAAGAAGGGCTTTATAAAGACATGATTGATCGATTAGAAGGCATTCTACAAACCACCTCCACACTCCCTTTTCCTCTACCTACCTAGTTATTCAAAGAGGCATTATCCACAAGAATATCCAGCCCCAGTCCCCTCACTACCATCATCCCCAGTCCCCACACTACAACCAGCCCCAGTCCCCTCACTACAACCAGCCCCAGTCCCCACACTACAACCAGCCCCAGTCCCCTCACTACAACCAGCCCCAGTCCCCACACTACAACCACCCCCAGTCCCCACACTGCAACCAGCCCCAGTCCCCTCACTACAACCAGCCCCAGTCCCCTCACTACAACCAGCCCAGTCCCCACACTACAACCAGCCCCAGTCCCCACACTGCAACCAGCCCCAGTCCCCTCACTACAACCAGCCCCAGTCCCCTCACTACAACCAGCCCCAGTCCCCTCACTACAACCAGCCCCAGTCCCCTCACTACAACCAGCCCCAGTCCCCACACTACAACCAGCCCCAGTCCCCACACTACAACCAGCCCCAGTCCCCACACTACAACCAGCCCCAGTCCCCACACTACAACCATCCCCAGTCCCCTCACTAAAACCAGCCCCAGTCCCCTCACTAAAACCAGCCCCAGTCCCCTCACTACAACCAGCCCTAGTCCCCTCACTACAACCAGCCCCAGTCCCCACACTACCACCAGCCCCAGTCCCCTCACTACCACCAGCCCCAGTCCCCACACTACCACCAGCCCCAGTCCCCTCACTACCACCAGCCCCAGTCCCTACACTACCACCAGCCCCAGTCCCCACACTACCACCATCCCCAGTCCCCTCACTACCACAAGCCCCAGTCCCCTCACTACCACAAGCCCCAGTCCCCACACTACCACCAGCCCCAGTCCCCTCACTACCACCAGCCCCAGTCCCTACACTACCACCAGCCCCAGTCCCCACACTACCACCATCCCCAGTCCCCTCACTACCACAAGCCCCAGTCCCCTCACTACCACAAGCCCCAGTCTCCACACTACCACCAGCCCCCTCACTATCACCAGCCTCAGCACTACCACCGTACTGCGGGACATGCGTCACTACTGAGTTGGTGGTATATATATGGTATAATATCATTAGCTCATCAAAACACTGTCTCCAAATATGTAATAGATCAATCTTCTTAAAGGGCTGACAGCAGCAGGAGAGAGAGAGAGCATCATATCACACACACACACACACACACACACACACACACACACACACACACACACACACACACACACACACACACACACACACACACACACACACACACACACACACACACACACACACACACACACACACACACACACACACACACTACTCATTAACGACTGAAAACAAGAACATTTAAATCCCCTGGTGTGTGCTGCCCTGCGGCAGTCACCATCCGTGTGTTGTTAATACTGTAGAGATGAACTTCAGGTGAATGAAACGAGCAGAAGTCCATTAGAAAACACCGACATGCTTTCCAAACGGCACTCTAATCCCTATCGGGGCCTGGTCAAAAGTAGTGCACTACGTAGGCAATAGGGTGCCACTGGGAGACTGTAACATCTGCTCTCATAGTGAGAGCGTTACCATAAAGAGAAATACAGTTAACAGAGAGGTGAAACACCGATCCTGTAGAGGTTTAAACACCAACAAACTGAAGTAAATATTTAATCTCTCAGTCTTTTAATGCTTCATAGACATAAAGTCAAAAAGAGCAAATTGTCTCCAGAAATTGTCCCAGCCCATATCCCCGTGATTCAGTTACTCAAACGCTAGGCGACGTGTTTTTACCTTTTTGAAAAGGGAATGTCGTTTTACTTCATTGAAAAGTCGGGCACAAAAACACCAAGAAACAGGGAAGGACTCTGCCACATAACTTAGTGTAGTAAATGAACGATGCCCTGTCAGCTAGAATAATAAAACCAGTCGTGTGGATGAAACGTCTTCATTTTAGGGAACATTAAGCTCCAAGTCGTCTATTTATCTTGGCGAGACGAAAGTTAATAAAAACCACTGTATTTTCTGCTCTTTTTCAAAACTGTTTAGACTCCTTGCCAAGTGCTGATCACCAACATATTCCTCAAGAGGCTATGAAGGACACAGGTCTTTACATGTGTTAAAACTAGTCTGGAAGATAAGAACTTCGGTAATCCTGAATGTACTGTAGGTTTATGCTTTGAATTGACCCGCGACACATTCTAGGCATGACCTTAGAACGTGTAGTATTGACCTTAGAACGTGTAGTATTGACCTTAGAACGTGTAGTATTGACCTGAGAACGTGTAGTATTGACCTGAGAACGTGTAGTATTGACCTTAGAACGTGTAGTATTGACCTCAGAACGTGTAGTATTGACCTGAGAACGTGTAGTATTGACCTTAGAACGTGTAGTATTGACCTGAGAACGTGTAGTATTGACCTTAGAACGTGTAGTATTGACCTTAGAACGTGTAGTATTGACCTTAGAACGTGTAGTATTGACCTTAGAACGTGTAGTATTGACCTTAGAATGTGTAGTATTGACCTTAGAATGTGTAGTATTGACCTTAGAACGTGTAGTATTGACCTTAGAATGTGTAGTATTGACCTTAGAACGTGTAGTATTGACCTTAGAACGTGTAGTATTGACCTTAGAACGTGTAGTATTGACCTTAGAACGTGTAGTATTGACCTTAGAAGGTGTAGTATTGACCCGAGAACGTGTAGTATTGACCTTAGAACGTGTAGTATTGACCTTAGAACGTGTAGTATTGACCTGAGAACGTGTAGTATTGACCTGAGAACGTGTAGTATTGACCTGAGAACGTGTAGTATTGACCTTAGAACGTGTAGTATTGACCTTAGAACGTGTAGTATTGACCTTAGAACGTGTAGTATTGACCTTAGAACGTGTAGTATTGACCTTAGAATGTGTAGTATTGACCTTAGAATGTGTAGTATTGACCTTAGAACGTGTAGTATTGACCTTAGAAGTGTAGTATTGACCTTAGAACGTGTAGTATTGACCTTAGAACGTGTAGTATTGACCTTAGAACGTGTAGTATTGACCTTAGAACGTGTAGTATTGACCTTAGAACGTGTAGTATTGACCTTAGAAGGTGTAGTATTGACCCGAGAACGTGTAGTATTGACCTTAGAACGTGTAGTATTGACCTTAGAACGTGTAGTATTGACCTGAGAACGTGTAGTATTGACCTGAGAACGTGTAGTATTGACCTGAGAACGTGTAGTATTGACCTGAGAACATGTAGTATTTTTCATAAACTAAACAGTATTATTTGTTATTTAAATGACACGTCTCAGGAGATTCAGTTAGATGTTTGTTTGTAATGATAATGACTACACAACAGACCGTTAACCATCACTTGACTAATGGAATACGCAAAGTCTAATATCCATCCCAAATGGCATCCTTATTCACTATATAGTGCACTAGTTGTGAACAAAGCCCTATGGGTCCTGGTCTAAAGTAGTGCACTAGGGGATAGTGTGAGATTTAATAAGATGCAAGCTAGGTGGGAGTGGATGTCCCTTTATTAAGACTAAATAGAACAACAATCGGTTTCCATGACAACCCATTACACAACTCACAGACAAGACAAATACCCGTGTCAGCCTGCTATGCAGATGATCTACTTACTGTATGCCTATTAGAAGGCTGTATCAAAACACTATGGGACACAGGCCAACCCGAAATTAATCACGGTCCTAATTACCTCAGTAGAAGAACCAGCACAACCCTGCCTGCCTGTTCCCCGAGCCTCTGCCCAGAGAACGAGCGGTTATTTATCAGGCTGATGGAGGACCCTTATGTAGAAAGGCCAACAGCCAGCCCAGGCATCATCATCACTTATACCCGTTCATCAATCACACCTGCACTCTCTGCTAGGTGAAGCTTCTACAATGACCACTGTAACTGTGACAGAAAGGCAGATCACAAGAGATGGGAGGGAGGTTGAGGATGAGTCTCAAATGGCGCCCTATTCTTTTTGCGCACTATGTTTGACCAGGGTCTATAGGGCTCTGATCTAAAGTAGTGCACGACATAGGGAATAGGGTGCCAATTGGGATACAGATCACACATAATCATTATCATCACTTCTACATCATCATTAATCATGCCTGAACAATGACTACTTCTTATTCACCCTGCTCCCTGCCAGGCAGAGTGACGTTACTATGACTACTTCTTATTCACCCTGCTCCCTGCCAGGCAGAGTGACGTTACTATGACTACTGCTTATTCACCCTGCTCCCTGCCAGGCAGAGTGACGTTACTATGACTACTTCTTATTCACCCTGCTCCCTGCCAGGCAGTGAAGTTACTATGACTACTGCTTATTCATCCTGCTCCCTGCCAGGCAGAGTGACGTTACTATGACTACTGCTTATTCACCCTGCTCCCTGCCAGGCAGAGTGACGTTACTATGACTACTGCTTATTCACCCTGCTCCCTGCCCAGGCAGCTTATTCACCCTGTGCCAGGCAGAAGTTACTATGACTACTGCTTATTCACCCTGCTCCCTGCCAGACAGAGTGACGTTACTATGACTACTGCTTATTCACCCTGCTCCCTGCCAGGCAGAGTGACGTTACTATGACTACTGCTTATTCACCCAGCTCCCTGCCAGGCAGAGTGAAGTTACTGACTACTCCACCCTGCTCCCTGCCAGGCAGAGTGACGTTACTATGACTACTGCTTGCCAGGCAGAGTGACGTTACTATGACTACTGCTTACTTCACCCTGCTCCCTGCCAGGCAGAGTGATGTTACTATGACTACTGCTTATTCACCCTGCTCCCTGCCAGACAGAGTGACGTTACTATGACTACTGCTTATTCACCCTGCTCCCTGCCAGGAAGAGTGACGTTACTATGACTACTGCTTATTCACCCTATCACCTTGTCAGCTCAGGGACTTGATCCATCAACTTTTCAGTTACTGGCACAACACTCTAACCACTAGACGACCCTGCCACCCCAATACTGAGGCATCAAGGCCAAAGGAACTGCACAATATTAAGCAATGCTGTGGGTGGAGGGAAAGTAGTGTAGAAACCTACAAAAAACAACTAGGCAACAACAAATTCAATCCCTTCAAAGTGTATTGGTCACAGACACAGTTTAGCGGATGTTAAATGCTTTTGTTACCAGCTCATAACAGTGCAGTAAAATGTCAAACAAGTACACTCAAAAAGTATTACATTTTTTTGTTTTTTTTAAAGAGACATTTTGAAATGTCGGAATGAATCCGGTTAACAACCCAAACAACGGGTTGGGTCTCACGCTGCCTTCCTTTCAGCATGGTACCTGTACTGCCTTCCTTTCAGTATGGTACCTGTACTGCCTCCTTTCAGCATTCAGTACTGTCTCCCTTTCAGCATGGTACCTGTACTGCCTCCCTTTCAGCATGGTACCTGTACTGCCTCCCTTTCAGCATGGTACCTGTACTGCCTCCCTTTCAGCATGGTACCTGTACTGCCTCCCTTTCAGCATGGTACCTGTACTGCCTCCCTTTCAGCATGGTACCTGTACTGCCTCCCTTTCAGCATGGTACCTGTACTGCCTCCCTTTCAGCATGGTACCTGTACTGCCTCTCCCAGCATTCAGTCAGTATGGTACCTGTACTGCCTTCCTTTCAGCATGGTACCTGTACTGCCTTCCTTTCAGTATGGTACCTGTACTGCCTTCCTTTCAGCATGGTACCTGTACTGCCTTCCTTTCAGTATGGTACCTGTACTGCCTTCCTTTCAGCATGGTACCTGTACTGCCTTCCTTTCAGCATGGTACCTGTACTGCCTCCCTTTCAGTATGGTACCTGTACTGCCTTCCTTTCAGCATGGTACCTGTACTGCCTTCCTTTCAGCATGGTACCTGTACTGCCTTCCTTTCAGCATGGTACCTGTACTGCCTTCCTTTCAGCATGGTACCTGTACTGCCTTCCTTTCAGTATGGTACCTGTACTGCCTTCCTTTCAGCATGGTACCTGTACTGCCTTCCTTTCAGCATGGTACCTGTACTGCCTCCCTTTCAGCATGGTACCTGTACTGCCTTCCTTTCAGCATGGTACCTGTACTGCCTTCCTTTCAGCATGGTACCTGTACTGCCTCCCTTTCAGCATGGTACCTGTACTGCCTTCCTTTCAGCATGGTACCTGTACTGCCTTCCTTTCAGCATGGTACCTGTACTGCCTTCCTTTCAGCATGGTACCTGTACTGCCTTCCTTTCAGCATGGTACCTGTACTGCCTCCCTTTCAGCATGGTACCTGTACTGCCCCCTTTCAGCATGGTACCTGTACTGCCTTCCTTTCAGCATGGTACCTGTACTGCCTCCTTTCAGCATGGTACCTGTACTGCCTCCTTTCAGCATGGTACCTGTACTGCCTCCCTTTCAGCATGGTACCTGTACTGCCTCCCTTTCAGCATGGTACCTGTACTGCCTCCCTTTCAGCATGGTACCTGTACTGCCTTCCTTTCAGCATGGTACCTGTACTGCCTTCCTTTCAGCATGGTACCTGTACTGCCTTCCTTTCAGCATGGTACCTGTACTGCCTTCCTTTCAGCATGGTACCTGTACAGCCTCCCTTTCAGCATGGTACCTGTACTGCCTTCCTTTCAGTATGGTACCTGTACTGCCTCCCTTTCAGTATGGTACCTGTACTGCCTTCCTTTCAGTATGGTACCTGTACTGCCTTCCTTTCAGTATGGTACCTGTACTGCCTCCTTTCAGCATGGTACCTGTACTGCCTTCCTTTCAGTATGGTACCTGTACTGCCTCCCCTTTCAGTATGGTACCTGTACTGCCTCCCTTTCAGCATGGTACCTGTACTGCCTCCCTTTCAGTATGGTACCTGTACTGCCTCCCTTTCAGCATGGTACCTGTACTGCCTTCCTTTCAGCATGGTACCTGTACTGCCTCCTTTCAGCATGGTACCTGTACTGCCTTCCTTTCAGCATGGTACCTGTACTGCCTCCTTTCAGCATGGTACCTGTACTGCCTTCCTTTCAGTATGGTACCTGTACTGCCTTCCTTTCAGCATGGTACCTGTACTGCCTCCCTTTCAGCATGGTACCTGTACTGCCTTCCTTTCAGCATGGTACCTGTACAGCCTCCCTTTCAGCATGGTACCTGTACTGCCTTCCTTTCAGTATGGTACCTGTACTGCCTTCCTTTCAGCATGGTACCTGTACAGCCTCCCTTTCAGCATGGTACCTGTACTGCCTTCCTTTCAGCATGGTACCTGTACTGCCTCCCTTTCAGCATGGTACCTGTACTGCCTCCTTTCAGCATGGTACCTGTACTGCCTTCCTTTCAGCATGGTACCTGTACAGCCTTCCCTTTCAGCATGGTACCTGTACTGCCTCCTTTCAGTATGGTACCTTTCCTTCCTTTCAGCATGGTACCTGTACTGCCTTCCTTTCAGCATGGTACCTGTACTGCCTTCCTTTCAGCATGGTACCTGTACTGCCTTCCTTTCAGCATGGTACCTTACTGCCTCCTTTCAAACAGCATGGTACCTGTACTGCCTTCCTTTCAGCATGGTACCTGTACTGCCTTCCTTTCAGCATGGTACCTGTACTGCCTAATTCATACCTGTACTGCCTCCCTTTCAGCATGGTACCTGTACTGCCTTCCTTTCAGCATGGTACCTGTACTGCCTTCCTTTCAGCATGGTACCTTCACTGCCTTCCTTTCAGCATGGTACCTGTACTGCCTTCCTTTCAGCATGGTACCTGTACTGCCTCCCATTTACACCCCTGCTTTCAGTATTACCTGTACTGCCTCCCTTTCAGCATGGTACCTTGCCTCCCTTTCAGCATGGTACCTGTACTGCCTTCCTTTCAGCATTCCTGTGCTGCCTCACTTTCAGCATGGTACCTGTTTCCAACTTTCAGCATGGTACCTGTACTGCCTTCCCTTTCAGCATGGTACCTGTACTGCCTTCCTTTCAAATAATCTCTCCTTCTGTTGATGTTACAGCATTGGTGCTGTTTTTTCATATTTGTTTCCTTTCAGCATGGTCGAGACCTGTTAGTGAGTCCTTTCAGCATGGATACCTGCACTGGATTCCTTTCAGCATGGTACCTGTACTGCCTTCCTTTCAGCATGGTACCTGTACTGCCACCTTTCAGTATGGTACCTGTATGCCTCCCTTTCAGCATGGTACCTGTACTGCCTTCCTTTCAGCATGGTACCTGAACACCTGTCCTTTCAGCATGGTACCTGACTGACCATGGTACCTGAATGCCTTCCTTTCAGCAAGTTACCTGATCTTCCTTTCAGCATGGTACCTGTACTATCCCTTCCTTTCAGCATGGTAGATGCCTTCCTTTCAGCATGGACATGTACTGATGAAGGGAATTCATCCCCTCAAACAGCATGGTACCTGTACAGCCTCTGTAGTCTAATTCATCCCCTCAAACAGCATGGTAGAGAGAGCGGGAAACACAGTAGCTCATTTACACCCCTGCAAAGTTTTGCATTTAATTTCACCACCTTCTCATTTTCACATCTCTCACTTCTGTCTCTTCCCTGTCTCACTCGCTGCCCTGTTTCCAACTGTTAAGGACGGTGACGTGCAGAGAGATTAATATCCAAATAATCTCTCCTTCTGTTGATGTTACAGCATTGGTGCTGTTTTTTCATATTTGTTTCCTTTATGATGATCGAGACCTGTTAGTGAGTGTTTTGGGATAACTGCACTGGGATTTATTTTTTATGTTGTACAAACATTTTAGTATGTGTTTTGGGATAACTGCACTGGGATTTATTTTTTAGTTGTACAAACATTTCGTTGCAACATTTACACCCAAATGAACAATATTCCCTTTACACAGAGTGTACAAAACATGAGGAACACCTGTTCTTTCCATGACACAGACTGACCAGGTGAAAGCTATGATCCCTTATTGATGTCACCTGTTATATCCACTTCAATCAGTGTAGATGAAGGGGAGGAGACATGTAGATGAACAGGACATGGTAGGAGGAGACATGTAGATGAAGGGGAGGAGGCGGGTTAAACAAGGATTTTTAGAACTTGAGACAATTGAGACATGGATTGTGAATGTGAGCCATTCAGAGAGTGAATGGCTCAGACAAATTTTGAATTGTCTTTGAACAGGGTATGGTAGTAGGTGTCTTTGAACAGGGTATGGTAGTAGGTGTCTTTGAACAGGGTATGGTAGTAGGTGTCTTTGAACAGGGTATGGTAGTAGGTGGCTTTGAACAGGGTATGGTAGTAGGTGCCTTTGAACAGGGTATGGTAGTAGGTGGCTTTGAACAGGGTATGGTAGTAGGTGGCTTTGAACAGGGTATGGTAGTAGGTGGCTTTGAACAGGGTATGGTAGTAGGTGGCTTTGAACAGGGTATGGTAGTAGGGGCCTTTGAACAGGGTATGGTAGTAGGTGTCTTTGAACAGGGTATGGTAGTAGGTGTCTTTGAACAGGGTATGGTAGTAGGTGCCTTTGAACAGGGTATGGTAGTAGGGGCCAGACGCACCTGTTTGAGTGCGTCAAGAACTGCAACGCTGCTGGGTTTTTCACGCTCAACAGTTTCCTTTGTGTATCATCACCCAAAGGTCATCCAGCTAACTTGACACAACAGTGGGAAGCATCGGAGTCAACATGGGCCAGCATCCCTATGGAACACAGCCTCCCTGTGGACTCAACATCCCTGTGGAACACATTCAACACCACGTAGAGTCAACATGGGCCAGCATCCCTGTGGAACACATTGAACACCACGTAGAGTCAACATGGGCCAGCATCCCTGTGGAACACATTCAACACCACGTAGAGTCAACATGGGCCAGCATCCCTATGGAACACAGCTTCCCTGTGGACTCAACACCATGTAGAGTCAACATGGGCCAGCATCCCTGTGGAACACATTCAACACCACGTAGAGTCAACATGGGCCAGCATTCCTATGGAACACAGCTTCCCTGTGGACTCAACACCACGTAGAGTCAACATGGGCCAGCATCCCTGTGGAACACATTCAACACCACGAAGAGTCAACATGGGCCAGCATCCCTGTGGAACACATTCAACACCACGTAGAGTCAACATGGGCCAGCATCCCTGTGGAACACATTCAACACCACGTAGAGTCAACATGGGCCAGCATCCCTGTGGAACACATTCAACACCACGTAGAGTCAACATGGGCCAGCATCCCTGTGGAACACATTCAACACCACGTAGAGTCAACGTGGGCCAGCATCCCTGTGGAACACATTCAACACCACGTAGAGTCAACATGGGCCAGCATCCCTATGGAACACAGCCTCCCTGTGGACTCAACACCATGTAGAGTCAACATGGGCCAGCATCCCTATGGAACACAGCCTCCCTGTGGACTCAACACCATGTAGAGTCCATGACCCGACAAATTGAGGATGTTCTGAGGGCAAAAGGGGCGAGTGCAACTAAATATTAAGAAGGTGTTCCTAATGTTTTGTACACTCAGTGTATCGTGACCTACGTTTGACCAGAGCCCCATAGGGCCATATTCCCTTCATAGTGCCCCATAGAGCCCTATTCCCTTCATAGTGAACTATGTTTGACCAGAGCCCCATAGGGCCCTATTCCCTTCATAGTGAACTATGTTTGACCAGAGCCCCATAGGGCCCTATTCCCTTCATAGTGAACTACGTTTAACCAGAGCCCCATAGGGCCCTATTCCCTTCATAGTGCCACATAGAGCCCTATTCCCTTCATAGTGCCCCATAGGGCCCTATTCCCTTCATAGTGCCACATAGAGCCCTATTCCCTTCATAGTGCCACATAGAGCCCTATTCCCTTCATAGTGCCACATAGAGCCCTATTCCCTTCATAGTGCCACATAGAGCCCTATTCCCTTCATAGTGCCACATAGAGCCCTATTCCTTCATAGTGCCACATAGAGCCCTATTCCCTTCATAGTGCCCCATAGGGCCCTATTCCCTTCATAGTGAACTATGTTTGACCAGAGCCCCATAGTGGCTCACTTCATCTTTATCTCTACGTTGACTTGACAAAAACAGAACAGACTTTCCTTCTTTGGTTAAAAAAAACAACACATTATTAGTGTATCCCACAGTCACACAGTCCCACAGTCCCACAGTCCCACAGTCACACAGTCCCACAGTCCCACAGTCCCACAGTCACACAGTCCCACAGTCCCACAGTCCCACAGTCCCACAGTCCCACAGTCCCACAGTCACACAGTCCACAGTCCCACAGTCCCACAGTCCCACAGTCCCACAGTCCCACAGTCCCACAGTCCCACAGTCCCACAGTCCCACAGTCCCACAGTCCCACAGTCCCACAGTCACACAGTCCCACAGTCCCACAGTCCCACCACAGTCAGTCACACTCTGCTCTGGGTCTGCAATGACACTCTTCCCTCTCTCTATGGGCCTGTAATGACACTCTCCCTCTCTCTATGGGCCTGTAATGACACTCTCCCTCTCTCTATGGGCCTGTAATGACACTCTCCCTCTCTCTATGGGCCTGTAATGACACTCTCCCTCTCTCTATGGGCCTGTAATGACACTCTCCCTCTCTCTATGGGCCTGTAATGACACTCTCCCTCTCTCTATGGGCCTGTAATGACACTCTCCCTCTCTCTATGGGCATGTAATGACACTCTCCCTCTCTCTATGGGCCTATAATGACACTCTCCCTCTCTCTATGGGCCTGTAATGACACTCTCCCTCTCTCTATGGGCCTGTAATGACACTCTCCCTCTCTCTATGGGCATGTAATGACACTCTCCCTCTCTATATGGGCATGTAATGACACTCTCCCTCTCTCTCTGGGCCTGCAATGACACTCTGCCTCTCTATATGGGCCTGTAATGACACTCTGCCTCTCTCTCTGGGCCTGCAATGACACTCTCCCTCTCTCTCTGGGCCTGCAATGACACTCTGCCTCTGTCTCTGGGCCTGTAATGACACTCTCCCTCTCTCTCTGGGTCTGAAATGACACTCTCTCTCTCTGGGTCTGAAATGACACTCTGCCTCTCTCTCTGGGTCTGAAATGACACTCTCCCTCTCTCTCTGGGCCTGAAATGACACTCTGCCTCTCTCTCTGGGCCTGAAATGACACTCTCCCTCTCTCTCTGGGTCTGAAATGACACTCTCCCTCTCTCTCTCTGGGTCTGAAATGACACTCTCCCTCTCTCTCTGGGTCTGAAATGACACTCTCCCTCTCTCTCTGGGTCTGAAATGACACTCTTCCTCTCTCTCTGGGTCTGAAATGACACTCTCCCTCTCTCTCTGGGCCTGTAACTTCCCTCTGCCCCTCTCTCTGGGCCTGTAATGACACTCTGCCTCTCTCTCTGGGTCTGAAATGACACTCTCTCTCTCTCTCTGGGCCTGAAATGACACTCATCCTCTCTCGCTCTCTGTCTGCATATGAACAGGTGTACCGGATGGTGTGTGTTCCCTCTCTTCCGCCTCCTCCCTGAATGGGGTACAAGGTGTAAAACTGGTCTCTGCTGATAAAATGTGACAGTGTAGTGACCTTTTCAGTTCCCTCTGGTCTAAACCTCAGATAAAAAGAAAACCATTACCAAGTACAACACCAGGAAATGAACCTCAACAAAACTCTTGGCCCGGGAGCAGCTTTGAGTCTGTAACAAACATCTCACCACCCGTCCCAAATGACACCCTATTCCCTACCATAGTGCACCTGGTCCTTGTCCAAAGTAGTGCACTATGTAGGGAATGGGATGTCATTTGGAACGCAATGCAAAAAATGAGCAGATCACATGAAGTTTGTCCAAAACAAATGTTGAGACAGAGAAAAGAGGCTGTAAGGCTGTTAGGAAGTCACTTGTTGGAATCGCAAATTCCTCATCTGATGAATTAAACATTAGCGGGGTTTTTATTATTAGTAGGTGCTAATTCAGCCTGGATTTATTCATTAAAAACTCCTGGCTGCAATTTTAATTAAACATTTATTCAAGTCAGTGAGAAGACTTCATTTACAGCCTCTGCTTTAGCTCATCGAACAAAGGCAGATATAGGTAACACTACAGAGGACAGGTATAGGTAACACTACAGAGGACAGGTATAGGTAACACTACAGAGGACAGGTATAGGTAACACTACAGAGGACAGGTATAGGTAACACTACAGAGGACAGGTATAGGTAACACTACAGAGGACAGGTATAGGTAACACTACAGAGGACAGGTATAGGTAACACTACAGAGGACAGGTATAGGTAACACTACAGAGGACAGGTATAGGTAACACTACAGAGGACAGGTATAGGTAACACTACAGAGGACAGATATAGGTAACACTACAGAGGACAGGTATAGGTAACACTACAGAGGACAGGTATAGGTAACACTACAGAGGACAGGTATAGGTAACACTACAGAGGACAGGTATAGGTAACACTACAGAGGACAGGTATAGGTAACACTACAGAGGACAGGTATAGGTAACACTACAGAGGACAGGTATAGGTAACACTACAGAGGACAGGTATAGGTAACACTACAGAGGACAGGTATAGGTAACACTACAGAGGACAGGTATAGGTAACACTACAGAGAACAGGTATAGGTAACACTACAGAGGACAGGTATAGGTAACACTACAGAGGACAGGTATAGGTAACACTACAGAGGACAGGTATAGGTAATACTACAGAGGACAGGTATAGGTAACACTACAGAGGATAGGTATAGGTAACACTACAGAGGACAGGTATAGGTAACACTACAGAGGACAGGTATAGGTAATACTACAGAGGACAGGTATAGGTAACACTACAGAGGACAGGTATAGGTAACACTACAGAGGACAGGTATAGGTAACACTACAGAGGACAGGTATAGGTAACACTACAGAGGACAGGTATAGGTAACACTACAGAGAACAGGTATAGGTAACACTACAGAGGACAGGTATAGGTAACACTACAGAGGACAGGTATAGGTAACACTACAGGGGACAGGTGTAGGTAACACTACAGAGGACAGGTATAGGTAACACTACAGAGGACAGGTATAGGTAACACTACAGAGGACAGGTATAGGTAACACTACAGAGGACAGGTATAGGTAACACTACAGAGGACAGATGGGGTAACACATATGGGCTATCTAGGGTACACATCTGTTGTGTTATGGGGTATCTAGGGTACACATCAGAGGTTGTGTTATGGGGTATCTAGGGTACACATCTGTTGTGTTATGGGGTATCTAGGTACACATCGGTTGTGTTATGGGGTATCTAGGTACACATCGGTTGTGTTATGGGGTATCTAGGGTACACATCGGTTGTGATATAGGTACACATCGGTTGTGTTACAGTATCTAGGTACACATCTGTTGTGATATGGGTTACACATCGGTTGTGTTATGGGGTACACATCTGTTGTGTTATGGGTTACACATCGGTTGTGTTATGGGGTATCTAGGGTACACATCTGTTGTGTTATGGGGTACACATCTGTTGTGTTATGGGGTACACATCGGTTGTGTTATGGGGTACACATCGGTTGTGTTATGGGGTACACATCTGTTGTGATATGGGGTACACATCGGTTGTGTTATGGGGTATCTAGGGTACACATCTGTTGTGATATGGGTTACACATCGGTTGTGTTATGGGGTATCTAGGGTACACATCGGTTATGTTATGGGGTATCTAGGGTACACATCTGTTGTGTTATGGGGTATCTAGGGTACACATCGGTTGTGTTATGGGGTATCTAGGGTACACATCGTTTGTATTATGGGGTATCTAGGGTACACATCGGTTGTGTTATGGGTTACACATCGGTTGTATTATGGGGTATCTAGGATACACATCGGTTGTGTTATGGGGTACACATCTGTTGTGTTATGGGTTACACATCGGTTGTGTTATGGGGTACACATCTGTTGTGATATGGGTTACACATCGGTTGTGTTATGGGGTATCTAGGGTACACATCTGTTGTGTTATGGGGTATCTAGGGTACACATCGGTTGTGTTATGGGGTATCTAGGGTACACATCTGTTGTGTTATGGGGTATCTAGGGTACACATCGGTTGTGTTATGGGGTATCTAGGGTACACATCGGTTGTGTTATGGGGTATCTAGGGTACACATCGGTTGTGATATGGGTTACACATCGGTTGTGTTATGGGGTATCTAGGGTACACATCTGTTGTGATATGGGTTACACATCGGTTGTGTTATGGGGTACACATCTGTTGTGTTATGGGTTACACATCGGTTGTGTTATGGGGTATCTAGGGTACACATCTGTTGTATTATGGGGTATCTAGGGTACACATCTGTTGTGTTATAGGGTACACATCTGTTGTGTTATGGGGTACACATCTGTTGTGTTATGGGGTACACATCGGTTGTGTTATGGGGTACACATCGGTTGTGTTATGGGGTACACATCTGTTGTGATATGGGGTACACATCTGTTGTGATATCGGTTGTGTTATGGGGTATCTAGGGTACACATCTGTTGTATTATGGGTTATGTTATGGGGTATCTAGGGTACACATCTGTTGTGTTATGGGGTATCTAGGGTACACATCTGTTGTGTTATGGGGTATCTAGGGTACACATCGGTTGTGTTATGGGGTATCTAGGGTACACATCGTTTGTATTATGGGGTATCTAGGGTACACATCGGTTGTGTTATGGGTTACACATCGGTTGTATTATGGGGTATCTAGGGTACACATCGGTTGTGTTATGGGGTACACATCTGTTGTGTTATGGGTTACACATCGGTTGTGTTATGGGGTACACATCTGTTGTGATATGGGTTACACATCGGTTGTGTTATGGGGTATCTAGGGTACACATCTGTTGTGTTATGGGTTACACATCGGTTGTGTTATGGGGTATCTAGGGTACACATCGGTTGTGTTATGGGGTATCTAGGGTACACATCTGTTGTGTTATGGGGTATCTAGGGTACACATCTGTTGTGTTATGGGGTACACATCTGTTGTGTTATGGGGTACACATCGGTTGTGTTATGGGGTACACATCGGTTGTGTTATGGGGTACACATCTGTTGTGATATGGGGTACACATCGGTTGTGTTATGGGGTATCTAGTGTACACATCGGTTGTGTTATGGGGTATCTAGGGTACACATCTGTTATGATATGGGGTATCTAGGGTACACATCTGTTGTGATATGGGTTACACATTGTTTGTGTTATGGGGTATCTAGGGTACACATCTGTTGTGATATGGGTTACACATTGTTTGTGTTATGGGGTATCTAGGGTACACATCTGTTGTGATATGGGTTACAGATTGTTTGTGTTATGGGGTATCTAGGGTACACATCTGTTGTGATATGGGTTACACATTGTTTGTGTTATGGGGTATCTAGGGTACACATCTGTTGTGATATGGGTTACAGATTGTTTGTGTTATGGGGTATACAGCTCAAAGACTTCAATGTGCTGTTTGTTTAAAGAAAAGCTGAACGCTGTCTGCAATGTACCATAATCCTACTGTTGTCTTCACAACTCCGCGGGTCTGTGTGTGTATGCCAGAGAGAGTGAGTCTCTCTGCTACAGTTGACTCCCTAATCTTTAGTATATCCCAACAGTTACTGTTAGAGACGTCCAACAATCTGTTGTTTGAAAGCCCGGCCTTTGTATTTGGATATAGCAATAATTGTACATTTTCTCCATCCAGGCCATTGCAGTTTTTTGACATGCTATCTGGTAGACTCGTTCTAGATATGTCATTAGGGCATTGAAGCTGACATCCTCTACCATTGTCAATGGCTGCATATCAACAGCAATTATTTATGTAGTCAATGCAGTGATTTCTCAATGCAAATCTGTATCTCTACTGTTACCCCCTCATCTGTTAGTGTCTCTATTGTTAACTCTCTACCTGTTAGTATCTCTACTGTTAACTCTCTACCTGTTAGTGTCTCTATTGTTAACTCTCTACCTGTTAGTATCTCTACTGTTAACTCTCTACCTGTTAGTGTCTCTATTGTTAACTCTCTACCTGTTAGTGTCTCTATTGTTAACTCTCTACCTGTTAGTATCTCTACTGTTAACTCTCTACCTGTTAGTATCTCTACTGTTACCTGTTAGTGTCTCTATTGTTAACTCTCTACCTGTTAGTGTCTCTATTGTTACCTGTTAGTGTCTCTATTGTTAACTCTCTACCTGTTAGTATCTCTACTGTTAACTCTCTACCTGTTAGTGTCTCTACTGTTAACTCTCTATCTGTTAGTGTCTCTATTGTTAACTCTCTACCTGTTAGTGTCTCTACTGTTAACTCTCTACCTGTTAGTATCTCTACTGTTAACTCTCTACCTGTTAGTGTCTCTACTGTTAACTCTCTATCTGTTAGTGTCTCTATTGTTAACTCTCTACCTGTTAGTATCTCTACTGTTAACTCTCTACCTGTTAGTATCTCTACTGTTAACTCTCTACCTGTTAGTATCTCTACTGTTACCTGTTAGTGTCTCTATTGTTAACTCTCTACCTGTTAGTGTCTCTATTGTTACCTGTTAGTGTCTCTACTGTTAACTCTCTACCTGTTAGTATCTCTACTGTTAACTCTCTACCTGTTAGTGTCTCTATTGTTAACTCTCTACCTGTTAGTATCTCTACTGTTAACTCTCTACCTGTTAGTATCTCTACTGTTACCTGTTAGTGTCTCTATTGTTAACTCTCTACCTGTTAGTGTCTCTATTGTTACCTGTTAGTGTCTCTACTGTTAACTCTCTACCTGTTAGTGTCTCTATTGTTACCTGTTAGTGTCTCTACTGTTAACTCTCTACCTGTTAGTATCTCTACTGTTACCTGTTAGTGTCTCTATTGTTACCTGTTAGTGTCTCTACTGTTAACTCTCTACCTGTTAGTATCTCTACTGTTACCTGTTAGTGTCTCTATTGTTACCTGTTAGTGTCTCTACTGTTAACTCTCTACCTGTTAGTATCTCTACTGTTACCTGTTAGTGTCTCTACTGTTAACTCTCTACCTGTTAGTATCTCTACTGTTAACTCTCTACCTGTTAGTATCTCTATTGTTAACTCTCTACCTGTTAGTATCTCTACTGTTACCTGTTAGTATCTCTACTGTTAACTCTCTACCTGTTAGTATCTCTATTGTTAACTCTCTACCTGTTAGTATCTCTACTGTTACCTGTTAGTATCTCTACTGTTAACTCTCTACCTGTTAGTATCTCTACTGTTAACTCTCTACCTGTTAGTATCTCTACTGTTAACTCTCTACCTGTTAGTATCTCTATTGTTAACTCTCTACCTGTTAGTATCTCTACTGTTAACTCTCTACCTGTTAGTATCTCTACTGTTACCTGTTAGTGTCTCTACTGTTAACTCTCTACCTGTTAGTATCTCTACTGTTACCTGTTAGTGTCTCTATTGTTAACTCTCTACCTGTTAGTATCTCTACTGTTAACTCTCTACCTGTTAGTATCTCTACTGTTAACTCTCTACCTGTTAGTATCTTTACTGTTAACTCTCTACCTGTTAGTATCTCTACTGTTACCTGTTAGTGTCTCTATTGTTACCTGTTAGTGTCTCTACTGTTAACTCTCTACCTGTTAGTATCTCTACTGTTATCTGTTAGTGTCTCTATTGTTAACTCTCTACCTGTTAGTGTCTCTACTGTTAACTCTCTACCTGTTAGTGTATCTATTGTTAACTCTCTACCTGTTAGTATCTCTATTGTTAACTCTCTACCTGTTAGTGTCTCTATTGTTAACTCTCTACCTGTTAGTATCTCTACTGTTACCTGTTAGTGTCTCTATTGTTAACTCTCTACCTGTTAGTATCTCTACTGTTAACTCTCTACCTGTTAGTATCTCTATTGTTAACTCTCTACCTGTTAGTATCTCTACTGTTAACTCTCTACCTGTTAGTATCTCTACTGTTACCTGTTAGTGTCTCTATTGTTAACTCTCTACCTGTTAGTATCTCTACTGTTAACTCTCTACCTGTTAGTATCTCTACTGTTAACTCTCTACCTGTTAGTATCTCTACTGTTACCTGTTAGTGTCTCTATTGTTAACTCTCTACCTGTTAGTGTCTCTATTGTTAACTCTCTACCTGTTAGTATCTCTATTGTTAACTCTCTACCTGTTAGTATCTCTATTGTTAACTCTCTACCTGTTAGTATCTCTACTGTTAACTCTCTACCTGTTAGTGTCTCTATTGTTAACTCTCTATCTGTTAGTGTCTATTGTTAACTCTCTACCTGTTAGTATCTCTATTGTTACCTCTGTTATCTCTACTGTTAACTCTCTACCTGTTAGTGTCTCTATTGTTAACTCTCTACCTGTTAGTATCTCTACTGTTAACTCTCTACCTGTTAGTATCTCTACTGTTAACTCTCTACCTGTTAGTATCTCTATTGTTAACTCTCTACCTGTTAGTGTCTCTATTGTTAACTCTCTATCTGTTAGTGTCTCTATTGTTCTCTACCTGTTAGTGTCTCTATTGTTAACTCTCTACCTGTTAGCATCTCTACTGTTACCTGTTAGTATCTCTACTGTTAACTCTCTACCTGTTAGTGTCTCTACTGTTAACTCTCTATCTGTTAGCATCTCTACTGTTACCTGTTAGTGTCTCTATTGTTAACTCTCTACCTGTTAGTGTCTCTATTGTTAACTCTCTACCTGTTAGCATCTCTACTGTTACCTGTTAGTGTCTCTATTGTTAACTCTCTACCTGTTAGTGTCTCTATTGTTAACTCTCTACCTGTTAGTATCTCTACTGTTAACTCTCTACCTGTTAGTATCTCTACTGTTACCTGTTAGTGTCTATATTGTTAACTCTCTACCTGTTAGTATCTCTACTGTTAACTCTCTACCTGTTAGTATCTCTACTGTTAACTCTCTACCTGTTAGTATCTCTACTGTTACCTGTTAGTGTCTCTATTGTTAACTCTCTACCTGTTAGTGTCTCTATTGTTAACTCTCTACCTGTTAGTATCTCTATTGTTAACTCTCTACCTGTTAGTATCTCTATTGTTAACTCTCTACCTGTTAGTATCTCTACTGTTAACTCTCTACCTGTTAGTGTCTCTATTGTTAACTCTCTATCTGTTAGTGTCTCTACTGTTAACTCTCTACCTGTTAGTATCTCTATTGTTACCTGTTAGTATCTCTATTGTTACCTGTTAGTATCTCTACTGTTAACTCTCTACCTGTTAGTGTCTCTATTGTTAACTCTCTACCTGTTAGTATCTCTACTGTTAACTCTCTACCTGTTAGTATCTCTACTGTTAACTCTCTACCTGTTAGTATCTCTATTGTTAACTCTCTACCTGTTAGTGTCTCTATTGTTAACTCTCTATCTGTTAGTGTCTCTATTGTTAACTCTCTACCTGTTAGTGTCTCTATTGTTAACTCTCTACCTGTTAGCATTTCTACTGTTACCTGTTAGTATCTCTACTGTTAACTCTCTACCTGTTAGTGTCTCTACTGTTAACTCTCTATCTGTTAGCATCTCTACTGTTACCTGTTAGTGTCTCTATTGTTAACTCTCTACCTGTTAGTGTCTCTATTGTTAACTCTCTACCTGTTAGCATCTCTACTGTTACCTGTTAGTGTCTCTATTGTTAACTCTCTACCTGTTAGTGTCTCTATTGTTAACTCTCTACCTGTTAGTATCTCTACTGTTAACTCTCTACCTGTTAGTGTCTCTACTGTTAACTCTCTACCTGTTAGTGTATCTATTGTTAACTCTCTACCTGTTAGTGTCTCTATTGTTAACTCTCTACCTGTTAGTATCTCTACTGTTAACTCTCTACCTGTTAGTATCTCTATTGTTAACTCTCTACCTGTTAGTGTCTCTATTGTTAACTCTCTACCTGTTAGTATCTCTACTGTTACCTGTTAGTGTCTCTATTGTTAACTCTCTACCTGTTAGTATCTCTACTGTTAACTCTCTACCTGTTAGTATCTCTATTGTTAACTCTCTACCTGTTAGTATCTCTACTGTTAACTCTCTACCTGTTAGTATCTCTACTGTTACCTGTTAGTGTCTCTATTGTTAACTCTCTACCTGTTAGTATCTCTACTGTTAACTCTCTACCTGTTAGTATCTCTACTGTTAACTCTCTACCTGTTAGTATCTCTACTGTTACCTGTTAGTG